>NC_041409.2:53634894-53892394 GCF_900747795.2 Erpetoichthys calabaricus
TTGGCCGACCACTGAGTCTACGATCCTCAACGTTGCCCGTTTCTTTGTGCTTCTTCAAAAGAGCTTGAATAGGACATCTTGAAACCCCAGTCTGCTTTGAAATCTTTGTCTGGGAGAGACCTTGCTGATGCAGTATAACTACCTTGTGTCTTGTTGCTGTGCACAATCTTGCCATGACATGAAACTGTCTTCCACAACCTCACCTTGGTAGCAGAGTTTGGCTGTTCCTCACCCAGTTTTAAGCCTCCTACACAGCTGTTTCTGTTTCAGTTAATGACTGTGTTTCAACCTACGTGTGACATTGATGATCATTAGCACCTGTTTGGTGTAATTGGTTGATCATACACCTGACTAGAATGCTGCAAAATCCCTGACTTTGTGCAAGTGTACCTATAAGAATTGATGCTGGTTTGAAGGCAAAAGGTAGTAACACCAAATATTGATTTGATTTAGATTTTTCGTTTGTTCGCTCACTTTGCATTTTGTAAATTGACAACAATAAACAATCATTATTTATATTTCTGAAAGCATTCTTTGTTTACAGCATTTTTTCACACCTGCCTAAACCTTTTGCACAGTACTGCATGCATATATATATATATATATATATATATATATATATATATATGAGTAATCACATGAGTTAAATTATTTGAAGGAGTAAAAATAAAATAATTCAACAAAATAAGAAAACCTAAAGTCTTTCTAGGCCTATGAAATGTTGTAACTCATGTTTATATTTACTTTTTCTTGAACTGTGCTTAAACTTTAAAACTAAGTTATTCATATTTCAGCGGTTTTCTGACCCATGAAATCCATTTCTGCAATCAGTTTTTTTGGAGACCTTATTTAAAATTTTATAGTTTAATGTTATTTTTGACACCATTTCAAGGATTTGTGTGTCACTAGTTACTTCGGTAACACATCCCAAAATGCACTGGGATGGTGTCATGATGCCATCATCGGTAAGATATATAAAACCACCTCTCGCTGCTTTAGTTTACCTCTGATAGAACTGATTTCCTGACTACATGCTTTCTTTTGTGAAATTTTAAAAAATTACTTTTGCTCTATACTTTGAGTTTGATTTTTGCATTAGTATTTCTGGCTTTGTCATTTAACCCAGCCACAGGGGATGCACAAACCAGTGTGTTTCTTCGTGCCGGTCCCAAGCCCGGATAAATGGGGAGGGTTACATCAGGAAGGACATCCGGTGTAAAATTTTTCCAGATCCACATGCAGACAAGACAAATTTTCATACCGGATCAGTCGAGGCCCGGGTTAACAACAGCTGCCACCGGTACTGTTAGCCAGCAGAGTTCTGGTGGAAATTGGGCTACTGTTGGCTGAAGAAGGAGGAGAGGAGGAAGGTAAAGAGAGTGGAACTGAGGGTAGGAACTTTGAATGTTGGCAGTATGACTGGTAAGGGGAGAGAGTTAGCAGATATGATGGAGAGAAGGAAGGTTGATATATTGTGCGTGCAAGAGACTAAATGGAAGGGGATTAAGGCCAGGTGGATCGGAGATGGATTCAAATTCTTCTATCATAGTGTGGATGGAATGAGAAATGGTGTAGGGGTTATTGTGAAGGAACAGTATGTCAGGAGTGTTTTGGAGGTGAAAAGATGGTCAGACAGAGTAATGATTATGAAGCTGGAAATTGGAGGTGTGATGATGAATGTTATTAGTGCATATGCCCCGCAAGTTGGGTGTGCGATGGAAGAGAAAGAAGATTTTTGGAGTGAGTTGGATGAAGTGATGAACAGTGTAGCCAAGGGACAGAAAGTGCTGATTGGAGTGGATTTCAATGGACATGTTGGTGAAGAGGAGAACAGAGGAGACGAGGATGTGATGGATAGGTATGGTGTCAAGGAGAAGAATGAAGAAGGGTCAGATGATAGTGGATTTTGCCAAAATGATGGACATGGCTGTGGTGAATACGTATTTTAAGAAGAGGGAGGAACATAGGGTTACATACAAGAGTGGAGGAAGATGCACACAGGTAGATTATATCCTGTGCAGAAGAGTCAATCTTAAGGTGATTGAAGACTGCAAAGTGGTGGCAGGGGAAAGTGTAGTTAAGCAGCATAGGATGTTGGTCTGTAGGATGACGTTGGAGATCAAGAAGAGGAAGAGAGTGAAGGCTGAGCCAAGGTTCAAATGGTGGAAGTTGAAAAAGGAAGACTGCAAGGTTGAGTTTAGGGAGGAGGTGAGACAGCAACTGGGTGGTAGTGAAGAGTTACCAGACAGCTGGGAAACTACAGCAGATGTACTAAGGGTGACAGCAAGAAGGGTGCTTGGCATGACATCTGGAAAGAGGAAGGAGGAAAAGAAAACCTGGTGGTGGAATGAGGAAATACAGGAGAGTATACAGAGGAAGAGGATGGCAAAGATGAAGTGGGATAGTCAGAGATATGCAGAAAGTAGACAAGAGTACAAGGAGATAAGGCGCAATGTGAAGACTGAGGTCCTGTACTGATTGGCTAGACAGAGGGACCGAGCTGGAAAAGATGTGCAGCAGGTTAGGGTGACAAAGGATAAAGATGAAAACATACTCACAAGCGAGAAGAGTGTGTTGAGCAGATGGAAAGAGTACTTTGAGAGGCTGATGAATGAAAAGAACGAGAGAGAGAGAGAGAGAGAGAGAGAGTTAGATGATGTGGAGATAATGAATCAGGAAGTGCAATGGATTAGCAAGGAGGAAGTAAGGACAGCTATGAAGAGGATGAAGAATGGAAAGGCCGTTGGTTCAGATGACATACCTGTGGAAGCATGGAGGTGTTTAGGAGAGATGGCAATGGAGTTTATAACCAGATTGATTAACGGAACCTTGGAAAGTGAGAGGATGCCTGAGGAGTGGAGAAGAAGTGTACTGGTGCCAATATTTAAGAATAAGAGGGATGTGCAGGACTGTAGTAACTACAGAGGAATAAAATTGATGAGCCACAGCATGAAGTTATGGAAAAGAGTAGTGGAAGCTAGGTTAAGAAGTGAGGTGATGATAAGTGAGCAGCAGTATGGTTTCATGCCAAGAAAGAGCACCGCAGATGCAATGTTTGCTCTGAGGATGTTGATGGAGAAGTATAAGGAAAGCCAGAAGGAGTTGCATTGCGTCTTTGTGGACCTGGAGAAAGCATATGACAGGGTACATCGAGAGTAGCTGTGGTATTGTATGAAAAAGTTGGAAATAGTACACAAGTATGTAAGAATTGTTCAGGATATGTACGAGGGAAGTGTGACAGTTGTGAGGTCTGTGGTAGGAGTGATGGATGCATTCAATTTGGACTGTTGGGAGACATGTCAGAGAGGCGAGATTGCGTTGGTTTGGACATGTGCAGAGGAGAGATGCTGAGACGGGTATCAGCAAGAGTGAAAGGGAAGGTCTACAGGACGGTAGTGAGACCAGCTATGTTATATGGGTTGGAGACGGTGGTACTGACCAGAAAGCAAGAGACAGATCTGGAGGTGGCAGAGTTAAAGATGCTAAGATTTGTATTGGGAGTGACGAGGATGCACAGGATTAGAAATGAGGACATTAGAGGGTCAGCTCAAGTTGGACTGTTGGGAGACAAAGTCAGAGAGGCAAGATTACGTTGGTTTGGACATGTGCAGAGGAGAGATGCGGAGTATATTGGGAGAAGGATGCTAAGGATACAGCTGCCAGGCAAGAGAAAAAGAGGAAGGCCAAGAGGAGGTTTATGGATGTGGTGAGAGAGGACATGCAGGTGATGGATTTAACAGAACAAGATGCAGAGGACAGAAAGATATGGAAGAAGATGATCTGCTGTGGCAATCCCTAATGGGAGCAGCCGAAAGAAGAGGAAGAAGAAGTTTCTGGTTTTGTCATTTCTTTCTTTGATCCAGTCTTTTTTCCTGATCCTTCCTCACATAAATTTTCATTTCATTTTAAAGTCTGTACAAATAAACTATGGGTTTTCCACCTGCCCACAAAGAACCATGGAACAAGCACTCCTTGCTTTCACCCTTTCCTTTCTCTCCCACCATCTCTTCCTCTGGCCCTGTGAGTGTTAACCTCCTACTCCACACCTTACTCCAAGATCCACTAAATTGAGACCAGAAAGTGCTTTTAAAGGATAAATTTATTATTTTTGAAGTCAAGCTAGGGCGGCACGGTGGCACAGTGGCGCAGTGGGTAGCGCTGCTGCCTCACAGTTGGGAGACCTGGGGACCTGGGTTCGCTTCCCGGGTCCTCCCTGCATGGAGTTTACATGTTCTCCCCGTGTCTGTGTGGGTTTCCTCTGGGCACTCCAGTTTTCTCCCACTGTCCAAAGACATGCAGGTTAGGTGGATTGGTGATTCTAAATTGTCCCTAGTGTGTGCTTGGTGTGTGTGTCCTGCGTGGGTTGGCACCCAGCCCGGGATTGGTTCGTGCCCTGTGTTGGCTGGGATTGGCTCCAGCAGACCCCTGTGACCCTGTGTTCGGATTCAGCGGGTTGGATAATGGATGGATGGAAGTCAAGCTATTTCTTCACAATCATATACATAGAACTTTATTTGTCCTCAGGGGAGAAATTTGGCTTTTTACAAAAGCTCTTTAATTAAATATATATACTGTATATACTAGGGGGCTTCGCCCCCTGCTCGCTTCGCTCGCCAACCCCCGTGTTTAGTTTTCCGGATACACACTTTTAAGATTTTTTTTTTTCTTTGAATTGTTGCTATTTCATTAGCTTAACTTTTATTTCAGAACTTCTGTAAAAACAATATTTGGAATCTTTTGTGTCCCAATATGCTGTGGAATTTCAGCACAGACAAAGCAATCTACATCATCAGCAGTTAATAATTTTTTTTGCAAAGTAACCAATAAATGCATGTGAGGTAAACCCCGTTTTTGAAATTCTCTGACTTCAACTTCAAAGCCTTACAATATTTACATACTTCTGACATATCACCTGTGTCCATATATTCAATCTCTATTCGCCTTTTCGTTATTTTTCTGAGTAATAATTTTCTTTTTTTGCGCTAATGCAATGTTTACTTTCTTTTGTTAACACTGTCATTTTTTTCTGCTTTCATATTCTGTATCTTGCTCTGCATGTGTTTCGCTCCTACGTTTTTTTCTGAGTCTTTTGAATTCCAGTTTTCATTATCTATAACCTGCTCTACATGTGTTTGGCCCCCTTGTTTTTTAACCTCTTTATGACGTTTTACTTTGTTTTCTACTCTGCTTTCTGACCTCGCTTTGTCCTGCTTTTTTTTTCAGTGACACCTGGTCCATTGTGATTATTTTCCCTATTTTTGAGTAATAATTTCAGTTTGTTTGTGCTACTGCGATCTTTACTTTCTTTTTTTATACTTTCTAAATTTTCCTACTTTCATATTCTGTACTTTTCTCCACATGTGTATTGCGCCATTTTTTTTTTTTGAGCATTTCGAATTCCACTGCTTTCATAATCTATAACCTGCTGTGCATGTGTATAGCATCAATGTTTGTGAACGTCTTTATGAACAACAACAACAACATTTATTTATATAGCACATTTTCATACAAATAATGTAGCTCAAAAGTGCTTTACATGATGAAGAGAAAAAAAAGACAAAGTAAGAATTAAAATAAGACAACACTAATTAACATAGAATAAAAGTAAGGTTCGATAGCCAGGGATGACAGAAAAAACAAAAAAACTCCAGACGACTGGAGAAAAAAAACTAAAATCTGCAGGGGTTCCAGACCATGAGAACAACCAGCCCTCTCTAGGCATTCTACCTAACATAAATTAACAGTCCTCTTTGTATTTAGGGTTCTCATGGAAGGACTTGATGATGATGGTCATGTAGACTTCTGGCTTTGTTTGTAATCCATCAATGTGGGAACATCATGGTGCTTTAATTTGGTGGTGGTGGCGCAGGTCACCAGAAAACAGAAGAGAGAGTAGGGGTTAGTACGGATTTTGGAGCCACCATGAGTAGTTATGATAATTAATTGAATATACAGAGCATCATTATTAAACTAAAATTAATTTAAGAGAAAGCCATGTTAAAATAATGTGTTTTCAGCAGTTTTTTAAAGTACTCCACCGTATCAGCCTGGCGAATTCCTATTGGCAGGCTATTCCAGATTTTAGGTGCATAACAGCAGAAGGCCGCCTCACCACTTCTTTTAAGTTTTGCTGTTGGAATTCTAAGCAGGCACTCATTTGAGGATCTGAGGTTACGATTTGGAATATAAGGTGTAAGACATTCCAATATATAAGATGGAGCGAGATTATTTAAGGCTTTGTAAACCATAAGCAGTATTTTAAAGTCAATTCTGAATGACCCAGGTAACCAGTGTAGTGACATCAAAACTGGAGAAATGTGCTCGGATTTTCTTTTCCTGGTTAGGATTCTAGCAGCTGCATTCTTCACTAGTTGCAAACGATTTATGTCTTTTTTGGGTAGTCCTGAGAGGAGTGCGTTACAGTAATCTAGTTGACTGAAAACAAAAGCTTGAACTAATTTCTCAGCATCTTTCAATGATATAAGAGGTCTAACTTTTGCTATGTTTCTTAAGTGAAAAAATCCTGTCCTAGTGATCTGATTAATATGCGATTTAAAATTCAGGTCACAGTCAACAGTTACCCCTAAATTCTTTACCTCCGTCTTGACTTTTAATCCTAATGCATCATGTTTATTTCTAATAATCTCATTATACTGTATCTATTATTGCCAATCACTAAAATTTCTGTTTTCTCTTTATTTAGCTTGAGAAAATTACTATTCATCCATTTAGAAACACAAATAAGACATTGTGTTAGTGAAACAACAGAGTCGGGTCATCAGGTGCAATTGATAAATACAGCTGTGTGTCATCAGCATAGCTGTGGTAACTCACGTTGTGCCCTGAGATAATCTGACCTAACGGAAGCATGTAGATCGAAAAGAGCAGCAGACCCAGGATAGAGCCTTGTGGAACACCATATTGGATATCATGTGTCCTTGAGTTGTAATTACCACAACTAACAAGGAATTTTCTCCCTGCCAGGTAGGATTCAAACCAATTTAAGACACTGCCAGAGAGGCCCACCCATTGACTAAGGCAATTTCTAAGAATATTGTGATCAATGGTGTCAAATGCGGCACTCAGATCTAAGAGGATGAGAACAGATAAATGGCCTCTGTCTGCATTTACCCACAAGTCATTTACTACTTTAACGAGTGCTGTTTCTGTACTGTGATTTGTTCTAAAACCCGACTGAAACTTATCAAGAATAGCATGTTTATTGAGGTGGTCATTTAGCTGCATAATGACTGCCTTCTCTAGAATTTTACTTAAGAAAGGCAGGTTAGAAATGGGTCTAAAATTTTCAAAAGCAGAGGGGTCAAGATTATTTTTCTTGAGTAGGGGTTTAACTACAGCAGTCTTAAGACAGTCTGGGAAGACCCCCGTATCTAATGACAAGTTTACTATTTCAAGAATACTATCAATTAGCACGCCTCATACTTCTTTGAAAAAACTTGTTGGTATTGGGTCAAGGACGCAGGTGGAGGGTCTCAGGTGAGAAATTATTTTATATAAATCAGGTAAATCTATCCTGGTGAAAGAGTTTAATTTGATTATAACGGAGTACCAAGGCTTAAGAGGATCCACAATGTTGGGGAAATATACTATATTATTTCTAATATCATTAATTTTTGATTGAAAAATACAGCAATAGCCTCACAAGTTTCACTGGAAGTATTTTGGAGGCATTCCTTTGAGTTACCTGGGTTTAGTGGACGATCAATCGTAGAGAATAAGACTCTGGGATTACTAGCATTGTTATTTATAATTCTAGAGAAATAGCAGCACCTCTCAAGATGGACTATGTTGTTGTATTCTGTTATTTTAACCTTCAGTATCTCGTAGTGGATAGTTAGTTTAGTTTTTGTCCATTTATGCTCAGCTCTACAGCATGTTCTCTTTAAATCAGACACTCTTTGGGTCTTCCATGGTATAACAGTCCTAGAAGATTTTTTAACTGTCTTTTCAGGTGCAACTACTGTATGTCAGCAGCAGCTCTCACCTTAGTATTAAATTTTTCCACCTTCCTATTTACATTATCCTCACTATTGTAGTTAGCACTATAAACGGACTGGTTGCTTAGAATGTTTGTAAATTTTACAGCTGCTAATGAATCAAAGAAGCGTTTTTTAACAATATGCTTCTCATGAATGTTTTCTATCAATATTTCTATATTAAATAGTAAAAGAAAATGGTCTGATAGACCAATATCAATGATCTGCTTTACATCAGCTTTTAGTCCTTTGGTAAGTACTAAGTCTAACGTATGACCTGCTTTATGTGTAGGCTGATTAATGAGCTGTCTCAAATGAAAAAAGTCCAGGAAGTTCATGAATTCTTTTACTTTTGGGTCACACTGATTATTGATATGACAGTTAAAGTTGCCGACTATAAGGAGTGTGTCATAGTTCATAATTATAATTGACACCAAGTCTGAGAATTCCTCAAAGAAAGTTGCATTAAATTTAGGAGGTCTGTACATGGATAATACTAGAAAGTGAGAAACTCCATGAATGACAACGGCGAGATACTCAAAGGACTTGAATTTACCAAAACTGACATCTTTACACTTTAACTGGCTTGAGTAAATGTTTGCTAAACTGCCACCTTTCTTTCTCTGGTGATCTGCACGAGTAAAGCTGTAATTCGGAGGCGCAGATTCGATTAAAACAGCCGCGCCATCTGAGCTAAGCCACGTTTCACTTAGATAGATAGATAGATAGATAGATAGATAGATAGATAGATAGATAGATAGATAGATAGATAGATAGATAGATAGATAGATAGATAGATAGATAGATAGATAGATAGATAGATAGATAGATAGATAGATAGAAACTTTATTAATCCGAAGGGGAAATTCACATACTCCAGCATAGTGCAATAAAATCAATTTTCCTATCACTAATAAGATCGTTGATGAAAAACATCTTGTTGGTCAATGCTCTAACATTTAATAGTGCCATATTTAATGTTTCAGAGGAGCAGAGCTGAATTTTATGTGCGTTATGGGTATTTGAAATAGAAATTAAGTTATTTTTTATTAGCGCTGCTCTGTGCGTATTTTTTATTTATTCTATAATCTGTTTTTATAGATTTAATACACTGTTCATCTAAAGGTGTAATTGTAATAAAATTATTTGTGTTTATGTCGCAGTGCCTAGATTTTTTACATGCATTGAGATTAGTTATTAGAGTAGTAATGCAGTGCACTTTTGCGGAAGACTTTGTTAAAGAATTATCATGTCCTAGCAAAGCTTTACGGAAAGGGTTAGGAGTAGAAATAGACAGTCATGAGAGACGAATTACCTTAGCGATGTTTTCGGAGAGGACCCGGGCGCCGAATCCATTTGGATGCAGACCATCCCGCTCGAAGAAACACAGCCTCTCCCAGAAGAGGTCCTAGTTGTCTATGAACCCGATGTTTTGATTCTTGCAGAAGCCTTTCAGCCAGTTGTTTAATCCCAGCAGACGACTGTAGTATTCGTTTGATCTTCTAACGAGAGGTAGTGGACCCAAGATGAAGATCCTTGCCAATGGGGTCCTCTCCCTCGTGGCTTTGATTAGTGCTGCAAAGTCAGCCTTGAGAATCTCCGACTGTCGGTGTCTCACATTGTTTACCCCGGCATGTATTACAATAGATCCCACTGCCCTGTTCTTGTGCTTCTCGTAGACTGTCGGCACACTTCTCATAACATCTCGGACACAAGCACCGGGAAAATATGAAACAAAAGATTTCTGATTACGGCATGCAATGTTTAGATTTCTTACAATTGAATCACCCATCACGAGTACATCACCCGGGGTTGAAGGCAAACTGGGGGCACGGAGAGGGTCGAACCGGTTCTGGCTCAAGATGCTTGCCTGTGCCGATGGAGGTGTTCTAGCCTTAAACCCCCGCCTGCAAGGTCTTCATCGGTGGCATCGTCGCTCCGACGACGAGGCGCGGGGATGAAGCTCTACTTTGTCTTTTACTCTGTCTTTTACTTCTGAGCCTGATTGGACGTGCTTTGTTTCAATTCCACTTGTTATGGGCTGATAATTACTTTCCTTATTTTCTGAATTTGCACCTAGATTATTTTTTCTTTTTTGCTCTTTTTTCTCTCCAATGCTTTTGAGTCTCTTTTTTCCACGCTGCTGTCTTCTTCGCTTAGTCGTCTAATTTATAACGTATTATCCTTATACACTTTATATGCGCTGAGACCCTGGATCTGTGTTTGCTCAAATCCTTCACATGACTGAATGTTTTGTTGCCTGTTGTCTTATTTGATATAGATTGTAAGTAGGGCGTGTCTCGCAAGAATCTCATGTTCTACGTCATCACGAGACGGTCCTGAGTCAATCTCTTGACACAATGTCTCATGTTTAAGGTCCCTGCGAGATGCTCCGTGGCCATTTTCTTTCGTCTTCTGGGTCTTTTAATTGTCTTCCATGATCTTAACATGAAGATCACATCTCGATGACCTAGTGTTTCTCTCCAGGATTTTTTTTTTATAATAGAGAGATATATACACTAAGACCAACAAAGCTATTATAATGAGAGCATTTTAAACAGACACTTATCCATAATGTAAACAAAACATGAATATATGAATCCAATGGGAATAAAATACTAATCATAATTGAACTACAGGGCATGAACATTATAGTCTGGATGAACGTAAACTGCTTTGCTATAAGGTGAACTGTGCAGCATACAATCAAGAACATAAATCTAACATACTGTAGTATAGTGTAAAAATCCAAAGTGATGTCAAATACTGCAGAGGAAAAAAAACTATTACATATGCAAACAAGTTTTATGATATATTGCATAAAGATACAAAAAACCCAAACCTATAACATTTTTAAACAAATTACTTACTTCAAGTTCTGTCCGATCTGAACCAAACTATATATCCAACCGGATGTATCTCAGCCAATATATATAATATATAAATCTAAACATATGTATTTGAATCGAAGTATATACTTAGACTGATGTATTTAAACTAATATATATATCTAAACCAGGGATAATATATATCTCCATCTATATCTAAATCAGGGATACAGAATTATCAGAATATTCCTGCTTTACAGATAAATGATGTTTAGTTCTCTTTATAGTTAAACTGGCCCCCTCATGCCTTGCAAGTAAAGGACGACAGTAACTGCTCTGGGTATTTACTCTTCCCTTCTCACTTTAACACAAGCAGGGCCGTTCTTAGGCATGGGCGAGCAGGGCAGTCGCCCGGGGCCCCCGAGACAAAAGGGGCCCCATCATTCGAGGTTTTTTTTTTTAAGATCGACGCAACTTATTGACAAAAGTCAATAAATAGAGTGCTCTCGTCGGAGGAGACCATTCCGTTCTTACCACGGTGGCATTGTGAGCGTGGGCGCGGACTTCTTCCTGTGTTTTTCTGTCGCGTATAATGCTTTCTTCCCTTTTTTGCCTTGGCATTGGCCTTATCGTACTCCGCTCGTAACTGCGTCTTATTCATGTTAGCAGTTTCGCATGTACCATATTAATATGAAACGCAGTTATCCATCCGATGCTGCTAAACGAAAGAAAAAGGCAGACGATGTAGCCTTTATTGAGACACAAAAAGGAGCTTTGCTGAAATTTGTCATGGCCGAAAAGGAGCATTCTCCTACTGATTCCTTTCAAAACCGACTGGCAGTAAGCAACGAGCGACATTCACGTCACATTCCACAAGAAAATGAGCAACCAGAGGATGATGTTCAGCCAGCAGTTGCTGAAAGTGAACATGACGAGACAATCATTGAAAATGATGTTCGCTGTGTTGACTGGAACGATCCAAGCATGTGGCCCTCATCCCTCACTGATTCAGATCAAACCTTCTTGGTCAAAAGGGGTCCTTTTAGAGATGTTCTTGCAAAACATGCAGCAAACGAAGAAAGTCGTCATTGGTAGAAAAAAATGGAAAATGGTATAAAAAACACACTTTTTAATTGTGACAAAAAAATTTAAAAAATGCTCTTAAAATTTATATAAATATGCACCACTGCATTGCACATTTTGCACACGCTGGGCTTAGCTACAAAACTCCACATGGTGCCCAGTGCAAACAGGTCAAATCTGGCTGAACTGTAGCTAATACACGTATTAGGGCCCCCACAGTCTAATTATGCCCAGGGCCCCCAACATCCTAAGAACGGCCCTGACACAAGACATTGCTCGCTTAAATGATAATAATAATAAATGTTATTTATACAGCTCCTTTCCCATGCTCAAGGCGCTTATTGCTATGTGCGTCAAAATGCACTTGCGTTTTGGGAGGGTGGTAGTTTATACTGTAATACACAGAGATAAACATCAGTTATTTATGAAGCAGTAATATTCTGATCATTATGTATTTTTAAGCATTGATCGGAATTTGGAAACAGCCACGCAATTTCAGTTTTCCATAATCCTCCTGATCTAGATTTCTCTTGAATGAAACCCTGCCAATCAGGACTAACAGAAATCATCGTTAGACAATCTGTACTAACTGAATGCACCAGTTTGGCAGCTGACCTTTCAAACATCTCAATGACAGTCTAATTTGTTTCTTTCTTCTGACTTTAAGAGACAAATCACACAGATGTAACATAGTTTCATTGACAGAATGCCGCACAGTGATTTCTGTTATTCCTTATTGGCAGTGTTTCATTTAAGAGTAATCCAGATCAGGAAGGAGTAAAGTACGGACCATCTCTGTACGGAGAAATCTGGAACTGCGTGGTTTCTTGTGCATGCTGATCAGTGATCTGGGAACAATCAGAATATTAATACTTCACAAATAACTGATGTTTTGTGCGGGGTTGGGCATTGTAACTATAAACTGAAGTTAATAAAAATCAGCTCATGTATCCATTGCATGCTACGCTCATTAAGTATTCTGGTATTTAATACCTTTTGTATTTTTTTCTAATCAAATTTTTTGCTAAAGGTAAGACATTTTCATGTATTTGAAATCCATAGACTAAAGCTGACTTTCTCCGGAGACTGAATTCTCTAGTAATCTAGTAATAACAGTAACTGCCCTGAGTATTTATTAGTCCTTTCTCATGCTGACACAAGAGATCCCACTCTTACTTAGTAGTGTGTGCATCCAGTGGTGTGTATGTTTGTGTGTGTGTGAGTGTGTGTGCATTTTAGGGGCAGTTTAACTATAAAAAGAGTTAAACATCATTTACTTTTTAAGTAGGAATATTCTGATCATTCTGCATCCTTGGTTACAAATCAAAATCCATGAGAAACAGTGCAACAGTGGTGTTGACCTCCATGAAGAGGACCATCCATTCAGAAAACAATACTCTTATCCTTCCTGATGTAGATCATCCTTCAATGAAATGCTCAACATTCAGTCAATGTTAAACTCACATTTCATGGGGTGAAAAAAGGGACATACAGTGGCTGTGATAAATACTTTCAAATACCTCTGGTTGAGAAGAATCTGTCATGGGAGGGACAGAAGGAGCTTGAGAGGGAGGTGGCACGAGTCGGGGTGGGATGGAGTGGAGCAAGGAGGTGGGGATCTGGGCGAGTGTTTTAAATAATGAAAGCAAAAAGTGCTTTGGAATCAAGGAAATCAACCAGGATAACTTGTGAAATAAAATGCGCCCGAAAACCATATGCTTCTTACGGAGATAAAAATAATTTGTTTGAATGAATTACATAATTTGCCCAAACAGATTGCCGTCTTTTGAGAAGTATCAGTTTTTTTCAAAGCTAAACCACCACCATGCGATTGAGAATGATCCAGATCTTTCAATTAAATCTTACAACGTAGATCTAAAGGCTGTGCACGCCTAGGCACTCACTTTAGGCATGCACAGTAGTCTATCCTGTTAGGTTGCGTGGACTCTTATTGCGTGTTTTTGATTGTTTTTGCAAAGTGAGTGACATACCTGATAATTTCAGGTTGTACATTGTTAAAATAGCAATTAAGATATTATTGTAGAAGATACATATCACTCACTCCTTTAAATTTGTCTTCTAACTTGAAACTTTTTTATATATTAAAGCACTTACCTGTTCTTGTGTTCTGAAATGGAGGAGCAGGAGATCTAAACATAAACACAAAAGTCTTATATCACACCAAATACATCCATTTTTCAAGCCAAGAGTGTTATTGAGTATATATTACAAAGCAGTGTATCTACAGTATGTCCTTTTAGGAATGAAAAAAAAACCAAAAAGCAATACATGTCTGTGAGATTGAGCCATTTTTAGAAACAGACTTTTTAAAAATCTCTGTATGCCGTGGTAGACGTAGACGGGTGGGTCCGGGGGGTGCCTCTGTAGTGGAAGGACTGGGGGAGTGAGCATGCACAGCACACTACCTTCCCCAGAGCACCAGATGGCAGCCCCCCCAAGGTTGCAGATTGTGCCTCAGATTGCCACAGGGCACCATGGGAGTTGGAATTCAGCACAGCTCTGTTGGGCTCCGTGGGTGCCACTAGGGGGTACTGCAGATCCTTACTATGTCAGGCTTCTGCCACACCTGGGAGTACTTCTGGATCGTGTTTATGGGCCACCTGGAGTGCTCCTGGGTGCAGCATAATAGGGACCACCTCACTTCAATCAAGGAGCCAGAGTTGGGAGGTGGAGGATGAAACTTCCTGGAGGAGGACTAGAGGTAGAAGAAGAGAGAGAAACAGATACAAGACAGAGAAAGAATTGTGCTTTATTATTGCTGGTGCTAAACTATGGTTTGGTTCTGGTGGGAAATGAGAGAGAATAAGCGTTTCCCACAACAAAACAAAAGCCTTGTGTATTGCAGAGACTTGTGCCTGTGTCTGCTTGTGCCGGGTTTGGGGAGCTGATCACTCCCTTCAGGCCACAATGCACAAAAAGAGGCTCAACATGTACGGTACATACGTAACTTTCCACACAAACATTGGGATTTATAAAAGAAAATGTGACCTGAAAGCTTACATATATTTATGGCAATTCAGACCAATGTGTACTCAACATTTCTTAGAAGCTTTGAAATGACGACACCCTTGATCAAACTAGGAAATTCAGTCAAACAACCAAAATGACAACTTGCATGCATAATAATTCATATGACCGAGATGTTGTTATATTAAGTGTTGATGTGATAAACACGTTACATCTCAAAATATGATGTGCAGGGTCTACTTTATTTTACTTTTAAAAAGGCCAATGCTACGTATTTGCACAGAAGAAATGTTTTGTTTTTTGCCAGGTTGCATCAACTATCTGCTGTGATTTCTCAAGAAACTGGCTGAAAAGTCAGGAATTTCTCCATCAAGCTTTATTCCATCATGCCTGCTGTGCTGGAAGCCATTAAGCGAACAGTGAAGCACTACATCTAGTTTTTACATGGTGTGGGTGTGCAAACTTAAAAAAAAACATGTTTTTGCCATCATAAAAAGGCAATTCCCTAATGTAATTGGGGGTCTTTACTGCACTCATATTGCAATGGGAGTACCTAACAAGAATGAAGCTGCTTTGTTAATCATAAGCAGTGACATTCCATTAATGCAAAAGAGTTCCAAGATATGGCTTACAAAAATTGTGTCTCTATGGCCTGGGTCAACACGTGATTCATTTATGTTGAGGCAAGGTAGATTTGACAGACGTGATGGTGCTTTATGTGGTAGCTGGCTTGTTGGTAAGGTAAATAGACAAACCCTCAGTTTTTCATATGGCCTGCACTATTCATTACAACAGCAATCACATCATTACATGTGTCAGGTGATAATGGCTACCCACCCAGACGATGATGCCTTACAATTTTTCCACACCTCCAGAGCGCAGAAGAGATCCATTATAATGCTGTGCACTCTCAGTTATGAAGCACAACCAGCTACTCTTGAATGCTGGCGGTGGGGTTTTGATGCATCAAGAGTGTTGTAGCATTGAGTTTACAAATGTAAGAGATTTATTAGCATGCTCTATACATGGATGTTTCAGGGCATCCTCATATACACATATTTATAAAGTGATTATAATTTATAAATTGTAAACAGGTTTCATAAATCTGATTTTTTTTCAGTGTATGCATTTTCTTGTTTTTTTGGTGCACACATATTTTCACTCTCAAATCCACACAAAGTTTTATAAACGAGGCCCCAGCTGTGCTCCTCACTTCACTGTTGTCTTCCTCCGTGACCTTAGTGCCTCAGCATTGCAATTTCACTTTGAACAATCGTTTCCAAGTAAGGTTATTCATATTATTGCATGTTGATGCTGTGAATAAGACGCTACGTAAGCGTCCAACCCGGCACAGATTCACACTGAGGCACGTATAAATTGAACACAAATCTTTTTATTTTCTCTTCAGCCGTGGGGCACGTCTTCCCCGTGTCCCACAGGCCCAATACAGTCCCACAAACACTTAACACAACACAAATAAATCTTTTTCTTCATCTGTGGGGCACGTCTTCCCCGTGAACCCCACAGGTATAAACACAGTCCCAAAGTACCTCTTTCTCAAGACAGCAATCGTTCCTTTGGCACCAACACTCCTCTCAGGCACCTCGTCCTCTTCCTCCCTATTCTGGCCCTAAGTGGTGGTTGCTGGCTTCTTTTATGGCCATGCCGGGAGTGCTCTTGGCGCTTGCTCACCTTTTCCCAATTGCATTCCCGTGTGGGGCCCATGATTAGATGAGCTGGGCTTAACTATCTCTGCCTTGCCCCCTGGCGGCCATCCCAGGTCCCCACAGGGTTGGAAAGAACTCCATCTCCCATGAAACCCTGTGGGAAACTGAGGCATCATCAACCAGAGAGGCTGCCACCAAGCGTCCCGGGGGAGGTATTGAGGAGTCCATGGCTGCTCCCCCGGAATACAAGTAGAAGGGACGTCCTGGCCGGGCATGAACCCTGGCCATCCTCCACAATGCCCAGATCTGAATTGCTATGTCTATTGTATAAATAACTAAACAATAAGAATTTAAAAGACACACAGTCACTCACATTGTTTCAATAAAAGTGATAAAAGAAATTAAAAGTTGATTTAAAATAGTTAAGAAGTACAACTCAGAACTATCTAATCATGTCACGGACTTCAGTAAATGTCTATCAGGAAGAAAGAGTGAGAATTAATGTTTACTCAAAAATATTGTCCATGGTTCTTTTATTACAATATCCCCATCTTGTGTTATAAAATTCAGTAATTTGTTTGTGATCCTTCAATCTGTTTCATCATGATTTGGCTTTTTTGTTTTCTCAGAATTTTTTTTATCACACTAAATACCACAGAAAGTCCTTAGTTTCGGCATGCAGGTGGCTTGACTATTTAAAAAATCTCAGACTTTTATAAAAATATGCAATACAGTGTAATCAGTTCAGTTCAATTTTATTGTAATATGTATCAAGTAAACTTTCTTGTGCAGCCTTCATCATCTCACACCACACTACACTTGGCATTAGTCTTGCACCATAGGCTATGTAAAATTACCACACAGACTGTAATATTGAAGGTGAAAGTGAGTGCTGTTTAGGAAAAAAATCATAATATGATTTGAGTGCAAATTTTTGTTAAATCTCTGGGTTGGTGTGTGATTCATTGTGCCAGCATTGTCTATAAAAAGAATTTGAATGACAGTTTGCAGACTCGAACATAAGTGTTTCTCAGCAGAACCAGGGGTTAGTGCTGGCCTCTTATGCTTCTACCTTTTCTCCCTCTGTAGACCATCATAAAAACCCACCTCCTAATGACACAATTTCCACCCCCTAAGAAGTTGCAGGCTGATCAAATAATTTCCAGTTCCAGTCCAAGGAACCCTACTCTTCCTGTTTCTCTACTATAAATCCGCCATGTTTTCTAACCCACTCAGTTCAGTTTTGGACTCTAGTCTGTGAAGACCATTGTCATTCTCTTACAATTCTTTAAGTATAAGGGGACATACTTCTCTGCCACTCCCGACTTCCTCATACAATACAACAACTCCTCTCAAGGCACCCTGTCATATGCTTTCTGGCCTTTCTTATACTTCTCCATCAACACCCTCAGAGCAAACATCACATCTGTGCTGCTCTTTCTTGGCATGAAACCATACTGCTGCTCACTAATCATCACCTCTCTACTTAACCGAGCTTCCACTACTCTTTCCCATAACTTTATGCTGTGGCTCATCAATTTTATCCCCCTGTAGTTACTGCAGTCCTGCACATCCCCCTTATTCTTAAAAATTGGTACCAGTACACTTCTTCTCCACTACTCATGCATCATCTCACTTTCCAAGATTCCATTAAACAATCTGGTTAAAAACTCCACTGCCATCTTTCCTAACTACCACCATGCTTCCACAGGTATGTCATCTGGACCAACGGCTTTTCCATTCTTCATCCTCTTCATAAATGTCTTTAGTTCTTCCTTGCTAATCCATTGCACTTCCTGATTCACTATCTCCACATCATCCAACCTTCTCTCTCTCTCGTTCTCTTCATTCATCAGCCTCTTGAAGTACTCTTTCCATCTTTTCAACACACTCTCCTCACTTATGAGTACGTTTCCATCTTTATCCTTTATCACCCTAACCTGCTGCACATCTTTTCCAGCTCAGTCCCTATGTTTAGCCAATTGGTACAGGTCCTTTTCTCCCTCCTTAGTGTCCAACCTCTCATAAAACTCATCATACGCCTTTTCTTCAGCCTTCACCACCTCTCTCTTCACCTTACGCCTTATCTCCTTATACTCTTGTCTACTTTCTGCATCTGTATGACTATCCCATTTCCCCATTCCACCACCAGGTTTCCTTCTCTTCCTTCCTCTGTCCAGATGTCACCCTTACTACATCTGCTGTAGTTGCCTAGCTGTCTGGTAACTCATCATTGCCACCCAGTGCCTGTCTTACCTACTCCTTAAACTCAACCTTGCAGTCTTCCTTTTTCAACTTCCACCATTTAATCCTTGGCTCTGCCCTCACTCTCCTCCTCTTCTTGATCTCCAAAGTCATCCTACAAACCACCATCCTATGCTGCCTAACTACACTTTCTCCTGCCACCACTTTGCAGTCTTCAATCTCCTTCAGATTGAAGGTGTGCATCTTCCTTCTTGTACATAACCCTATGTTCCTCCCTCTTAAAATATGTATTCACCACAGCCATGTCCATCCTTTTGGCAAAATCCACTATCCACTGACCTTCTTCATTCATCACCTCCTCGTCTCCTCTGTTCCCTTCACCAACATATCCACTGAAATCCGCTCCAATCAATACTCTCTGTCCCTTGGGTACACTGTCCATCACCTCATCCAACTCACTCCAAGAAATCATATTGCTCTTCCATCACACACCCAACTTGTGGGGCATATGCACTAACAACATTCATCATCACACCTCCAATTTCCAGCTTCATAATCATTTTAAGCCCTTATAAGCTATGAGACTTTAATCGATACTGACATCATGGTCCAGAATGTAAACGCTTAGAAATTTTGCTACAATGGCCTGGTATATCTCCCAGATTGTTTTCATTTTGAGTGCTGTATGGGTATTCTCATCAAAGTCTTCATTGTTGGTAATGTGCAGATACAGTATTTCATAATTAGCGAAAACCTTCTCTCAAACATAATTTCTCCAAAGAATGGCAGCACTGACAGTATTTTACAACTCCAGTGATTCTTGGTTCTAATGCTTACGAAAGACGCATTTGTACAGTTGACCGACTGATTCTCAGGACTATTGCTTTTAGCACCGTTTTTGCAGCTGGGTCTAATGCTAAGGTCTAATGCTAATAATCTCTACTTTTCTCTGTTCTCTTTTCTGGATTTTCTGCACTGTCTTTTTGCAGCACCACCAATTGATCGAGGCTCTAACCCTGGGGTCTCCAACCTTTTTTCCTCTTAGAGCTACTTTTACAAAATGAAAATGGCCGAGAGCTACTCATGTTTTCTAATGTTTATTCTCATTGCTTATTTCAACCCGAACAACCTGAATAAGCTTTTTTTTACTGAAACATTTACAAAATGTTGGTATCCACAACTCACATTTTACATTAAAACATCACAAAAAAATATTTAGTTAATCTGCAATTGCATTTTGTATGTCTGTATGCATTTTCTTGTGTATCTCACATTATTGCATTAAAACATGAATGCTGTCAAAAAAAAACAATGCAATTACAAATACTCCGATATTACTTATTAATTTGTCATTTTGTTCCATGTCTCTGTTTCACTTTATTCACATGTCCAGTTGCATGTGTGATGTGTTTTTTAGTTAGTCAGATGACTGGCACTGCATGGAATCAACAAGAGAGGTGTATGGTGGAGTGCAGCCACTTAGGTTCACTCTTCACTCTCTGACATCTGTCAGTCTTGTTCTGAACTTTAATTTCATGACATTCATGTCAGAAAAGGCAGACTCAAAGAGGTATGGAGACCCAAACAAAGCAGACATTTTCAGAACTGCTTGTTGAAGATTCTTATAGTTATCTGGCTCTACTAAGCTCCAGAAATGCTAGGAATGCTATTGAGGCTTTAACTGCATATTATTTTGAATGTTTACTAATATGTAATACATAAAATCCAATGTCTCTGTCTGTATGTCTGTCCGCCTTTCACAAGAAAACTATTTAACGGATTTACTGTAGATCGGGTTTTTTTCTATAATTTGCTTGAACATTCCGGTTGATTTTGCGACTCTCATTTTGCTATGTATCATAGTTCACTTATAGTACTGATTTATTGGTGCAAATCTGAGATCCACACAATGGGCCAGAGGGAGGGAGGGGGGTGATGTACTCTCCTCTCTCACTCGCCAGCTTCGGGGCGTGTTCCTTAACTCCGCTTAGCTAGCGAACGAGAGAACAATTGAATTCAACTTTGTTGATATTTTAAATAAAGTGTTACTTAAGTCTTGATGAGTTGGAGTCCGGATATTCTCTTAAGCTGCGGTGGGCTGGCACCCTGCCCGGGGTTTGTTTCCTGCCTTGCGCCCTGTGTTGGCTGGGATTGGCTCCAGCAGACCCCCGTGACCCTGTAGTTAGGATATAGCCGGGGTTGGATAATGGATGGATGGATATTCTCTTAAATGTATGCCACATTGAAAAGATAGATTGCAATTCAGATTGTGGATTGTGATTTTGTGGTAAAAGGATTGTGATATGATTTTTTGGAAAGCTCGCCCACCCCTAATTTGATTAATCAAGTTTTCAAATTTATGTACGATTCATTAACCCTTTGGCGAGCTACTTGGAAAGGGGTTGCAAGTTACCAGTAGCTCACGAGCGACGTGTTGGAGACCCCTGCTCTAGCCCAACTTGCCATGAGACCCACTAAGTCAAATATTCCAATAAAAATAAAATAAAGATCTACTTATGAACATTTATGTTAGGTAGAATGTCCAGTGGGGGACAGGCAGGTCTTTTTTTTCAAAACTTGAGTTTTTTTTCTTTCCTCCCCAGCTGTCTGACTACAGAATCTGAATTTAGAAACTTAAAAACCAAACCTATATATACTGATTCTCTGTGCAAGAGAGGACAGAGCCAGCTATACTTCCTTAGAAGACTGGCGTCCTTCAACATCTGCAATAAGATGCTGCAGATGTTCTATCAGATGGTTGTGGTGAGTGCCCTCTTCTATGCGGTGGTGTGCTGGGGAGGCAGCATAAAGAAGAGGGACGCCTCACGCCTGGACAAACTGGTGAGGAAGGCAGGCTCTATTGTTGGCATAGAGCTGGACAGTTTGACATCTGTGGCAGAGCGACGGGCACTGAGCAGGCTCCTGTCAATCATGGAGAATCCACTGCATCCACTGAACAGTGTCATCTCCAGACAGAGGAGCAGCTTCAGCGACAGACTGCTGTCACTGTCCTGCTCCACTGACAGACTGAGGAGATCGTTCCTCCCCCACACTATGCTACTCTTCAATTCCACCCTTTTAAACGTTAACATTATACAAAGTTATTGTCTTTGTTTACCCGCATTTTTATTACTCTTTAATTTAATATTATTTTTGTATAAGTATGCTGCTGCTGGAGTATGTGAATTTCCCCTTGGGATTAATAAAGTATCTATCTATCTATCTATCTATCTATCTATCTATCTATCTATCTATCTATCTATCTATCTATCTATCTATCTATCTATCTATCTATCTATCTATCTATCTCTACATTTCTACTTATTATATATTTTTATTACATTATTTAATTTTTTTCTGTTCTTGGATCTGTTTCTCATGACATTTTGTAAAGGACTTTGAGCTGCATCCTGTGTATGAAAATGTTCTATAGAAATAAATGCAATCCAAATTAGCTGGCAGGTTTAGACAGGCCTGTCATGATCATGGCAGTGTCTACCACTCTTACCTAATTATGAGTCCCAAGAATACTGAAATGTGTATATCTGAATTTTAGACACCAGAGGGCAGCAGAAGACTTGCAAAGAGTCTTTT
Source organism: Erpetoichthys calabaricus (assembly GCF_900747795.2). NCBI lineage: Eukaryota > Metazoa > Chordata > Cladistia > Polypteriformes > Polypteridae > Erpetoichthys > Erpetoichthys calabaricus. The sequence goes on from NC_041409.2 coordinate 53,657,257, forward strand.
CTCACTTTTATTTCACTGCTAAAACAAAGAGTGGTGAATAAAGTCATACAGATTGTATATAAATATAAAATCTTTGACAATCTTGCCAGAGTCAATAAGGAAAAATAACTCAAACATCAAATTTTGTAAATATTTGTATTAGTAAATACCAGCAGCATAGGTCTGTACACAATATCAATACTAGTACTACTAAATAAGATGTTCAGAACTTTTAAAAAGGTGTCTCTTATGCCACTCATGTTACCAACTTGTTCTTTGTTCAAGTACGTTTTTTCCATAAATTACCCTGACAGATTTTAAGTTGTGAATGATGCTGTCACACACCACAAGCTCCCACTCTAATAGCTGTGTGGGTTTTTCTCAATGCATTCCCACTTTTCTCCCACTTCCAAAGACATGCAGGTAAGGAAATTGGTAATTCAACTGGCATATCTAACAGATGAATAAATTAAAGGCTTCTGAAGTGCAGCTACATTAAGCGAGATATTGTATTTATTGTGTTTACTTCAAATTCCTTCTATGATCTGAAGACATACACGTTGAGCAGATTGGTCACTCCAAATCGGACCAATCTCAGTAAGTACAGGTGTGTTAGTGAGTGGGCTCTACAATGGATTGGCACTCTTGCCAGAGTTGGTTTTCTGTTCCTCCTGCTGTCAAGACAGGCAGAAGGCACAACCTTATGGTAAATTAGGCAGGTTTGGAAAAGAATAGATGGATGACCAATTACCTGTAACTAGTAAAATATACATTGTAATCAATAGCTGGGCAAAACCAGACTCCCCACCAGGTTGGTAGGAGTTTTGTCCATGCAAAACCCCCATAAAATGGGGACAGGGTGAGAATAACTACTGGAACCGCATGCTCCCACAAGCAACCAGATGGTAGCATCCTGAGGCTGGAACGCCCATGTGCATACCAGGTACTGTAGTCCTGAAGCACAACTCTGCTTGTATCTGAATGTTATGGGGGCTTCCAAAAGGGTGCTGGTCAGAATAAGTGTCCACAACCGGACTGTGGTCTGCCTGACCCAATACTTCCTAAGTGGAAGTTTGTACCTCTGGAAGTGCTTCCTGGGTCTGGCATGAAAAGAGACACACCTTTACACTTGGGGGTTCAGTTATGGCCAGTGGACAAGCCTGAGTAGGAGTGAAGTGAAAAGAAAGAAGATAAAAAGGGAAAGTGGTGTCTGAGGGGTTTGGGGCACACGTGCACCCTCTGGTGGCCACTATATATAGCGTATATTTCTATATATATATGCATACACACACTTAAAAAACATACTGTATATAACTGTATTTTCACAGCTGGTCTTTTTATTATTTTAATTGCTGCCCTGTGGTAACAGAAAAATATAAACTGGATGGCCCAAACTGTTTGCTTTACTTTGGATTATTGTTTATTTGCCATTCAACTTTAGAAATTACTCTGTAGCTTCACTTTTTATGTTTTTTTAATAAAAGGACTTTTTGTAAATTTGGAGGTCTTTGCAGCCATTTAGTTACAGGGGGTTCGCTGTCTTGGAAGATGCACTATTGTTCCTATTAAAAGTGTAAAATGATGCTATTTCATTGAATAATTACTATTATTTACAATACCTTTATGTTTAACACAGTATGCAGAATGAATTGATAAGAAAATGGATGACTTTGGCCAGCTACATTAAAGAGACAAGTGATTAGACTGCCTATTTGCACTCATTTGAAAGGCAGAACACCAGCTAGAAGTATCATCCGTATTAACACGATTCTAAATAATGAGTAGCTAAAGTGCTGAATTTTAAATGCAATTAGAATCATTACATTATCAAATGATTTAATGGTTTCATGCAAAAACAGAGAATAAATAAATCTTAACATTAACATTCATTATATACAAGCTTACAAGTCTGGTAGAAGACAAGGAAGTTTAGAAGGCGTTTCAAACTTAGCCATTCATGAATGTTGTCATTTATTTCATAGGTTTGATAAAGTGAGTGCTGTAAATTGTAATGCGATTTAACTTGGAATTTAAAGAAGTGGGAGATAAAATAAGAATAAAATCTGATCTAAATGTAGCCGTTCCTCATCCCCCACCATCAGACTACATGCATTGTGACTGTATGGTTCTGGAGGCAAAAATGTAAATGAAGATCTGTTACCTCACAAGTGATAGTCTCTCTGATTGGGGAGGTCCACTTTCAGCCTATCGCATCATCTTTAGCAATGGTAGACGATGAACTTCAAGTTCAGATTTATTGCCAATTGTGCACAGTTCACTGAACAGACTAGCGACAGTTTTAGTATACCAGCAACTGACAATAAAGTATCACCATACATTAAATGCAACATCAGACCATCTACACAAGAAACAATCGTGCAGTTGTCGGAAGGAATGGCTATTAAGTAACATTCTGACCTGAGAATAAAAGCAATATCTGAATATGAGTGTTAATGGTCCTGAATGGGGGAAGATGACATGGGTCTTAAATAAAACTGTTAGCCTTTCTGAGGCTGTGAGTGTCATAAAAGCTGTATGTGTTCTGAACAGAAAGCAGCTGTGAACCTCTAATACGCTGACTTTAGAACCCTCTATAGTGCCAAGCAGCATAACATCCTGCACTAAGTAGATGCTGTACCTGGATGCTGTACTGCTAGTAATATTGAACTCCACCATTTTAATGAGTATGTTTATGGACTTCCCTCCAATGTCTGAGGAAGTAAAGACGTTTGTAAGCATTCTTCACTATACCTGACAAACTGTGCCTTCTTCCAGTTACCAGTAGCAGTGCTGTCACATGTGAAGGTGACTTTAAGAAATGCAAAGCTGCTGCCAGTTTTTACAGCACCTTCTAAGCACTTTGAGCTACTTTTTGTATGAAAATGTGCTATATAAATAAATGTTGTTGTTCTCTATTACAGATGTAAATGCCTGCTGCTTCCTCAGGTCAATGACCAGCTTCAATGTTTTTCTTGACATTAAAGGAACGATTGCTGGTCCTGCACTGCTGTGTCAGAAGTTGCTCAATGCATAATGCTAGCAGTCCCATAGTAACTTGAATGACTTTGCCAATGGTTTGTATACAATTGTGTACTTATGCTACCTATCTTGTGACAGATTTCACTCTGCTGGTAAGAGAAAGGCTTGTATGACTTATTGCAAAAGTCCTCCCAGCATGTAATAAAGCACATGCAATGATCTCAGAGCTAATAATTATTGATGAGTGAACCCTATGGAGTTTGCTTTGCCATGAATTCGGTAAGATCACGGAAATGTTGGAGAACTTTGTCAAACTCTGCAAAATACATTGAAGCCAATGGGGAAGGAGGAACTGAATAAGTTCTGAGTAGATTATAATGGTGCAGTGGTCTATTTAAGTGTCCCCGAGGACTTGGGAAGCATCTGCCCACTATGGTGAAAAATGTGTTCCGAGCTGCGAGGCAGCGGTGTTAACCACTGCACCATCGTGCCTCAAACAACAAAAAACACAGACAGACGATAACCACAAACAAAATACAACAAATGTCCACAAACTACACAGTGTTCCAGCTTTGGGCCACACATTAACTGTGCAACGAAGCAGCAGTGTGGACTGGCTTGTTCCATTTATTTGTAATTGTGTTCCTTTTATTTGTTTATGATCTATCTGTGCAAATGTTTTGCACTTTTTTCTTTCATCCAGTAGATAGAAATGCCAATTATTTTTCATTTTTCACAGGGTATCACATGTGTTGTCTGACTTGTAGAGGAGTCAGGCTCCTTTAAGGTTTATTTTGACTCACTGTAACATGCCTTGGCTTATTGCACATGCATTTGGTTGGCGTACAAAATTAGCCACAGAGTCCTGGAGTGAGTGAGTGAGTGAGTGAGCACACAGGGGTAATTTACCCCTCTAATGAAAATACTGCAAGTTTTCTTTTTTTTTAAATGCATTTGAGTACTGATGTCATACATTGCACAAAGCAGATCGGGCAGCAATGTAAAGTATGAGGTAGAGTATGATTACAGTACGCATGTGTGAAAGTACAGCCCATGGTCTCTACAACTCTGTGATGTCATGCAGGCCTTGCAAAGTATCATGGGGCTCTGGGAAAAAGAAATGTTTGTCTAAGCCTGCCACACAGCAAGTTTACAGGAAAATATTCTCCTGACAAGGTTACTGGTAAACACACCATAATCACTTCCTGAAAAATGCTTTGATGAGTTTTGCTGATCAACACTACTAGTATTATAAAGCTTTTATTTAGTAAAAAATAAGAAATCAGTAATAAGCAGCTTGTCCATATTCTATATATTCTCTGTATGATTAGGAAATACATCTAGAAAGTCCTGCCCAGGTCAATCATTAAAGGGGTCTTTACAAAGGCTAATGTTTGACTTTATTCATTCATTTGTTTAAATCTCTATTTAAACCTGAAGCATGTTGAAGGAATCTCTCATCTGCAAAGAAGTATAACAAAAATTGTAAATTACAACAGCAAACACAGAAATAAAAAAAATAAATGGAATAAAGTATTAAAACAATTACAAACATGAAAATGATCTGTTAAAACAATAGCAAAGTATAGTATGGTGATCTGAAATGGTGTATGTAAATTTAAGGCTTTAAAGTTTATTACAAGTTACTGGTGCACAATAACTGAAGGCAGACCTTCCAAGTTCAGTAACAACTCGTGGGACATGAGGCACATTCCAGGCACTAGAGAAAGTCATCGTAAAAGCAAATGGCAAATAAGATACTAATAAATTATCAAAAGCCAATGTATGGTTCATATCACAGACATAGAGGATCATCCTGTTTCACTATACGACGTGTGGTGGTGACAACTGTAACTGTGATTGACTGTGTCCAGAGGCTATTGAGTCATGGCGAAGCCTGCTCTTATTATAGATCCCCATAATCAAAAACTGACAAGAAGGTTGCCTCATCAATTCACTTCCAGCTACACATAAAGAAATACATTCTTTTTTCTAAAGCAGAAACTATTTTTGATCTTCAATTTATTTATCAAATTACTTGCATGAGATTTAAAAGTAAAGTTTTCATTAAGCCAAACACCAAGATCCGCATTCTGAAACTCTGTCAATGCTGGATTCCTTTCACAATAAACACCTTCGGAGGATCATAGTCAATGTAACAGTTCTTGTTAACAGCAATTCTGTTTTATCAGCATTCAAAACTATGTTAGGATTAGAAAGTTTGACTTACAAAACATCAAAGGGATACTGTGGATTTTAAACAATGGATACTACAGCAACAATGGAACAACAGATTCATCCATATAAAGATGGACATTCTTCTTCTTCTTTTGGCTGCTCCCCTTAAGGGTTTGCCACAGCGGATCATCTTCTTCCATATCCTTCTGTCCTCTGCATCTTGTTCTGTTACACCCATCACCTGCATGTCCTCTCTCGCCACATCCATAAACCTTCTCTTAGGCCTTCCTCTTTTCCTCTTCCCTGGCAGCTTTATCCTTAGCATCCCTCTCCCAATATACCCAGCATCTCTGCTCTGCACATGTCCAAATCAATGCAATCTCGCCTCTCTGACTTTGTCTCCCAACCGTCCAACTTGAGCTGATCCTCTAATGTACTCATTTCTAATCCTATCCATCCTCGTTACACCCAGTGCAAATCTTAGCACTGTTATCTCCAGCTCTGTCTCCTGCTTTCTGGTCAGTGCCACCGTCTCCAACCCATATACCATAGCTGGTCTCACTACCGACCTGTAGACCTTCCCTTTCACTCTTGCTGATACCCGTCTGTCACAAATTACTCCTGACACTCTACCCCACCCACTCCACCCTGCCTGCACTCTCTTTTTCACCTCTCTTTCACAATTCCCATTACTTTGTACTGTTGATCCCAAGTATTTAAACTCATCCACCTTCACCAACTCTACTCCATGCATCCTCACCATTCCACTGACCAACCTCTCATATACACACATGAATTCTGTCTTGTTCCTACTGACCTTCATTCCTCTCCTCTCTACAGCATATCTCCACCTCTCCAGGGTCTCCTCAACCTGCTCCCTACTCTCGCTACAGATCACAATGTTATCAGCAAACATCATAGTCCATGGGGACTCCTGTCTAATCTCATCTGTCAACCTGTCCATCATCATTGCAAATAAGAAAGGGCTCAGAGCCGATCCCTGATGTAATCCCACCTCCACCTTGAATGCATCCGTCACTCCTACCGCAGACCTCACCACTGTCACACTTCCCTTGTACATATCCTGAACAACTCTTATGTACTTCTCTGCCACTCCCGACTTCTTCATACAATACCACAGCTCCTCTCAAGGCACCCTGTCATATGCTTTCTCCAGGTCCACAAAGACGCAATGCAACTCCTTCTGGCCTTCTCTAAACTTCTCCATCAACATCCTCAGAGCAAAAATTGTATCTGTGGTGCTCTTTCTTGGCATGAAACCATACTGCTGCTCACTAATCATCACCTCACTTCTTAACCGAGCTTCCACTACTCTTTCCCATAGCTTCATGCTGTGGCTCATCAATTTTATTCCCCTGTAGTTACTGCAGTCCTGCACATCCCCCTTATTCTTAAATATCAGCACCAGTACACTTCTTCTCCACTCCTCAGTCATCCTCTCACTTTCCAAGATTCCATTAAACAATCTAGTTAAAAGTTCCACTGCCATCTCTCCTAAACACCTCCATGCTTCCATAGGTATGTCATCTGGACCAGCGGCCTTTCCATTCTTCATCCTCTTCATAGCTGTCCTTACTTCCTCCTTGCTAATCCGTTGCACTTCCTGATTCACTATCTCCATATCATCTAACCTTCTCTCTCTCTCCCTCGTTCTTTTAATTCATCAGCCTTTCAAAGTACTCTTTTCATCTGCTCAACACACTCTCCTCGTTTGTGGGTACGTTTCCATCTTTATCCTTTATCACCCTAACCTGCTGCACATCTTTCTCAGCTCTGTCCCTCTGTCTAGCCAATCAGTACAGGTCCTTTTCTCCCTCCTTAGTGGCCAACCTCTCATACAACTCATCATATGCCTTTTCTATAGCCTTCGTCACCTCTCTCTTCACCTTGCGCCTTATCTCCTTGTACTCTTGTCTACTTTCTGCATCTCTCTGACTATCCCACTTCTTCTTTGCCATCCTCTTCCTCTGTATACTCTTCTGTACTTCCCCATTCCACCACCAGGTTTCCTTTTCCTCCTTCCTCTGTCCAGATGTCACGCCAAGCACCCTTCTTGCTGTCACCCTTACTACATCTGCTGTATTTTCCCAGCTGTCTGGTAACTCTTCACTGCCACCCAGTGCCTGTCTCACCTCCTCCCTAAACTCAACCTTGCAGTCTTCCTTTTTCAACTTCCACCATTTGATCCTTGGCTCTGCCCTCACTCTCTTCCTCTTCTTGATCTCCAACGTCATCCTACAGACCACCATCCTATGCTGCTTAACTACACTTTCCCCTGCCACTACTTTGCAGTCTTCAATCTCCTTCAGATCAACTCTTCTGCATAGGATGTAATCTACCTGTGTGCATCTTCCTCCACTCTTGTACGTAACCCTATGTTCCTCCCTCTTCTTAAAATATGTATTCACCACAGCCATGTCCATCCTTTTGGCAAAATCCACTATCCTCTGACCTTCTTCATTCTTCTCCTTGACACCATACCTACCCATCACCTCCTCGTCTCCACTGTTCCCTTCACCAACATGTCCATTGAAATCTGCTTCAATCACCACTTTCTGTCCCTTGGGTACACTGTTCATCACTTCATCCAACTCACTCCAAAAATCTTCTTTCTCACCCATTGCACATCCAACTTGCAGTGCATATGCACAAACAACATTCATCATCACACCTCCAATTTCCAGCTTCATAATCATTACTCTGCCTGACACTCTTTTCATGTCCAAAACACTCTTGACATACTGTTCCTTCAGAATAACTCCTACCTCATTTCTCCTCCCATCCACACCATGATAGAACAATTTGAATCCACCTCCAATCCACCTGGCCTTACTCCCCTTCCATTTAGTCTCTTGCACACACAATATATCAACCTTCCTTCTCTCCATCATATCTGCTAACTCTCTCCCCTTACCAGTCATACTGCCAACATTCAAAGTTCCTATCCTCAGTTCCACTCTCTTTACTTTCCTCCTCTCCTCCTGCCTCCAGACACGTCTCCCCCTCTTCTTCTCCTTCTTGTTCTTCTTTGGCCAACTGTAGCCCAATTTTCGCCAACACCCTGTTGGCTAACAGTACTGGTGGTGGTCGTTGTTAACCCGGGGCTCGACCGGAGGTGGACAAGAGTCTTGCTGGAGAGGAATGGAGGCAGCCTGAAGAAGGCAGGCACTGGAGAGAGAGGCCTGGACTTTGGGGGATTGGTGCTGGAGGCACTGGGTTTGTGCTTTGACTTATTATTGTACATACTGTAAATAAACGTGTGCTGGGTGACAAAATGATGTCCGTCTGTCTGTGTCCGGGGCTCGTTCCACAGCATTTAATTATCATTGTCATTCATGGTGGCTCAGAAATCCGTACTAACCCCTACTTTCTCTCTTGTTCTTTCTCCGGTTTTCTGTGGTGGTGATCTACGTCACCACCACCTGATCAAAGCACCACACAGTCCCTGGATTGATGGATTGAAGACCAGAGGTCCACATGACCATCATCATCAAGTTCTTCAATGTGAAGCCTGAATACCATGAGGACTGATTGAGGTCATTTATATTAGGTAGGCTGCCTAGAGGGGGCTGGGTGGTCTCGTGGCCTTGGAAACCCCTGCAGATTTTATTTTTTTCTCCAGCCGTCTGGAGTTTTTTTTTGTTTTTTCTATCCTCCCTGCCCATCGGACATTACTTGTATTCTACGTTAATTAGTATTGCCTAATTTTATTTTTACATTTTGTTTTTTCTCTTTCTTCATCCTGTTAATCACTTTGAGCTATGTCATTTTTATGAAAATGTGCTAAATAAATAAATATCGTTGATGTTGTTGCTATTGGACTATTTAGCAGTGGAAACATGTTCTCTCGAGTGATGAACCATGATTCACTTTCTGGTAGTGTGGTGGACCATTCTGGGTTTGACAGATGCTAGGAGAATGTTGCGTACTGAACTACACAATGGCTACTGTAAAGTTTGTTGAGGAGGAAGGACAAGGCAAGACTGAAAAAGTAACAGAGGAAACCACAAAGTTGGCACAGGCCTTAAGAACTTGAGGACTGACAGCATTTGGTCCTCTGGCTTTTCCTGTGTGTAGCTTCCTCACTTGTCTCCTTACATGGTCTTCAGTTAGCCCATACTGATGGTCAGAAGAGGACTCATCACTGGCCACTTATATTGAACTGGTAGGAGTTGTTGATGTAGCAGGTATGGTGTGGGGGTGACTGGTCATTGAAAGAAGGTGGCAATGGGAGGGAAAATCAGTTAAGAGACTTTCATGTTAAAGGGCAGACTCACTTTAGGTTGTCTGTCCATTTTATTTAGCCCAAGTAGAAAAAGTAAATGCAAATAAAAAAAAATCACAAAGCTTCATTCAATTAGAAATGACTATTCACCCGTTTGCTAACTCTACTTTTCCTGTGTTTGGGTTCAAGTAGTAACAGCTCATTATAGCAATATTGACATAACGCAGGAGCCAATGGGAATGGGATGTCTGACCATAAATACATTCTAAAATATTTTAAAGCCAGGCTCATTGTGATCATGGGTTTAGAAAAGAGGTGGATATATGGAGCAGTTTAAGTCAAAAAGAAAACGTCTGCATCTGTGCTGTTTATTACATCTAATTAAAAATGCATAACCATCTATGCTCTGATGAAGGAAGCTACCATTAAAATACACTCTAGAATTCCTGTGATATCAAGATCTGCAACTAGGTCCACCATAATCCTGCACAAAGATGGATGTACATATCAATCAAATCATTAATGATGCCTAAAATTCTTCAGATAACCTGAATATCAATGTGAAATCAAGACCGTGAATTACACATAACACACACAGTGCTGGTCACTAAAGGAAAAGAAAAGTAACAAACCAAATTCTTCAGTTCATCTCAATTTATTTATGTAATGCATCCAATGTTACAGAATATTATTTATATGCTTCCTAAATCATTTCTGGAACTCCATGTTTACTGTGAGGTTGGGTGCCTTTTTTTATTTTCTCCATTCAATTGTGGTACATACAGTACGATATGCAACATCAGACAGACGAGCTTCTCTTCTGTTGGCGAGGTTCAAAATGGCTGCGTTCCTTATTCCTTGTTTCTGCATTCTACGTGTTGTGCTTCTTGCTGAGTGCTCATTGGTTATCAGCTCACACACACACAATAAGCCACCCCTATGACTAAAGACAAAATCATACCTGTTTGAGAGGCGAGGCGCGGACTTGTTGGACTGAGTCACTGAGTATGTCAGACTACATGACTGCCTCCAACTATCTAAGATAATGTAAATGAAGTCTGCAACTGAGAAACCTTGGAAAATTCATGTAATGTGACATGACCTTAAGATGCCAACCTAAACTTTTATTACTTTTCAGAAATATGCTCTTGTAGTGCAGCTTTTCCCTGACAGTCCTCTTGAAGATGAAACTCAAAATCTCTTGTGATACATTTCTTATATGTTGCTTTTTATCTTTTAGTTTCCTAATATCAGTGGGTTTTTTCAGGGCTTCTTCTTTACTCAGAATGTGAGTTGAGTACTGCACCTAAGTCTGACTTCCAATGGTTCTGGTCTTCTATCACATCTGCTTTTAACTTAAACTGGATCGTCTGCCTGTATGAGCTTCCCCAGTGTGACAATTTTTTTAGTGTGCATTGGTAATGGTCCTGCTTTCATCACCAGGTTTTACTGCTGAGCAGATCTAGGCTTAAACTCTCCTCGTTCTTCTTCACAATATAACATTACTGGATTAATGGAAGGTGTTCACTCTCTTCATGTGTTTTCTTCTTTAAGTTGTTAGGAAATGTTAAAACCTTAAACACTGTTTAAATGAGAAAGTGTTAAGTGAAAACAAAAATCATATAAAAATATTACACCTATTAACAGAACTGTGGGTCATTTTGACCTTGATAACTATGTTGGGGTTGGGATTCCAACACATAGGGCAGACAAGTACATGTTGACCTTTAAGACATTATTCAAAACGTTATTTGGGAGTTAGTTCATACAGGTGCTGTACATTTTCTTAAGCAATTGTAAAAGAGTGTCCAAATCTTTGTTAAACACAGAGAGCCAACCAACCAGTTTCTATTAGGAAGAAGTACCTTGCACCAGATGTGTACTACAGAGGTACAAACAAACACAAGGCATTATGAGAAGTGTGGTCCCCCCACTGTGTCTTCCCTACTGTGACATAAAGCTTTACAATGACAAACTGCAAAGAAATACCTGTCTGTTTTTCAATCCTTTAGTCCATACAAGGTCCATTAAAGAGCACAGAACATCTTCAGACCCTTTCACTTTTTTCACATTATGCTATGTTGCACCCTTGTGCTACATTATTTAAATAATTTTTTCATCATTAAGCAATACTCAATATCCCACAAAGACAAAGCAAAACTGGATTTTTAGAAACTTTTGCAACTTTTTTAAAATAAAAAAAATGAAACATTACATTAACATAATCATCTAGACCCTTTACTCAGTACTTACAGTATTTGAAGCCCTATTGACAGCATTTCCAACCCAGAGTCTTCTTGGACTTGGCATGGCAAGCTCCATACAGTGGAGTGGATTTGGAGATTGTCTGCCATTGTCCTCTACTGATCCTCTCAAGCTCTGTCAGGTTGGATGGAGACGATTGGTGGACAGCTGTTTTTAGGTCTCTCCAGAGATGTTTGCTTGGGTTTAAGTCCGGGCTGTGGCTTGGCCACTCAAGGACATTCAAAATGTTGTCCCTAAGCCATTCCTGTGCTGACATTGCTTTATCCTGTTTGAAGCTCACCTTCAGTACGGAGCACTCCTGAGCAGGTTTACATTTAAGGATATCTCTGTACTTTGCTTGGTTCAGTTTTCCCTCAATCCAAACTAGTCTCCCAGTCCTTGATGCAGCCTGCCACTACCATGTTTTGCCATTCGAAAGGTATTGCACAGTTGGTGAGTGGTGTCTTGTCTCCTCCAGGCATGACGCTAAAGTGAATGGGCCTGAATACTATTTGAAGGTGCTGTATGGCCTAACCATATGGTACATGGTGACACGAGCTGGCAGCGACAAACACTGAACCTCCATTACACTCCTCATACTGTAAATTGCTACTACAATAATACTAAAAATAATAATAATGTGTTGAGTATATTTACTAGACATGGTACTTGTTCTGAACTAAACAGTTCTCATGTACAAAGTCTTCAACAATCATTCGAAATGCCCACAGATTGAGGAAAAACAGTCAAACCCTGGCAAGTAACTAAAAGGGCAATGGACAATCTTTATAAAATAAAATTATTTAATTTCACAAAATGCTCTATAAAACAATAAAGTTCCAAAAAGCACAAGACAAGAGGCACATAAGGCAATGTCTTCAAAACAACAGACAAATCTAAATACAAAATCCAAGATTGGTCAAAAATAAACACAGAGATCAAAAATCCAGTAATACAAAATAAACACAAAAGAATTGACCAAACCATGAGCAAATTCACAATTAACCGCAAGGGACTGTGGGTTGTTGGCTGAGGGACAGCTCCTTGACAGTAACAGGCAGGTGGCACAATATTAACAATGATCAACAATATTAACATAAACATAGGATTTAAAATGAATCTGTAAGACATAACAGAATTTGAACCCCAGCCAGGAGAGGAACAGTTGTCATATACAAAACTGAATTATATGTCATGTCTTTCTATTAAACCATATGGTTTTAGATGTTATACAATATACAGTATAATTACCTTCTACTCCAAATCAAAAATACAAAATGTTTATTAGTTTAAAAAATCTTTATGCAGTAAACATTCTCAATGCTCCTGCCTGACAGATCCATGCACTTGGGATCAACTCCTGACTAGGGTGGACTTTTATTCTGGACATTCCGCCCTACATGAGTTTCCCCCCACATTCTTGCAACATACATGTTATGTTACATAGAGACTCTCCTTTCATTGCAGGTGCAGATGTGCCTCATGCTAGTCCATACTGCTAGGTTTCCATTTTAAAAGGAAGACATTAGTCTTTGTTCTCAGCATTTGTCAACACTACCCTGGCACTTATAACACTTGAAAATGTCGACTTTTAAAACTGCTCTCCAGAGTCGTGTACTTCTGAAAACGCGAGCTTAGTGTTGTAAGTTGGACAGGTGTAAACAAAGAGTTTTGAAAACATAGTCACTAATCATGCTCTGATTGGTTTGTTCTTATTATGTGGCCTTTCCCTGATTGGATTCTGCTCATTACAAGGTTTCACTCCCTGTTTGGTTTACCCTTCATGAAAGAAAACCATATTCCAACATGGCAGAGACAGAGGAGTTGCTTTCCATGACACTTGTTGTGTTGCTAACCTGTATGCATCTACATTTTTGTTTCTGTTATTCAACATTGATGTTCTGCATGTGTAAATGCAAGTTACAAAGAAATGTTAAGCATGAAAGACACTTCCTCCTCCTGTTACCGGCTGTTATGTATCAGGTTAAAGTTGTGTTTGTTTTATATTTCTTTGTTTATTTTGAGTTATTCCTCATGTGTATATATATATATATATATATATATATATATATATATATATATATATATATATATATATATATATTGTAACAGATTGAGGTGTGGTCCACATAAGAGCCCGCTAGCCCCCCTACAGTGACTCCCGGTGGCCCCCAAGGTATCCAGCAGGGTTGTGTATAAACACTACATAGTCCATGAGGCCCTGCTGGAACTTGGGGCACGATCATGCTGTCCAGATGGCTCCTCCTGGCGGCCTGGGGGTGAGGGCCGGAATAAAATGCCGGCAATCCACCACAGTCCCCCCCCCCCTTAGCGACGACAACTGGGGCGGAGCGTCGATCCCCGCGAGGGACGTCCTCCTCCAGGAGAATGCGCTATCCGGACCTTGGCTATGTGTGTCGAGATCCCCCAGCGAATCTTGGGGGAACGGTGTATCTGCTATCCCATCGCTCCCCTGTCCTCCGCGGACAACTTCGCCACACATGGCCCAGTTGCCAACAGTTATAGCACCGCCGACGTCCTCCTGGTGGCATCTCCTCCTGAGAACTAAAACATCTCGGGAATTCGTTCAGCTCCACCCTTTCCTCCGCTAAGGAGGGTTTTACGGCCGCTTTACTGCTCTCTGCCCGTTTCTTTATTTTGTCAGGAGACCCGCATTTTATTTCAGGGATCTCCTGCTTTCTCTGGGGCTTGTGCACAGTGTGAGGCTCTCTTTGGAGAAGAGAGAGCCTCTTTGCTGTTTGCACGCCCGTTGTCCTATGCAATTTAGGAGGCGGCGTCATTAGCGCCACATCGCTCCGGGTAACAGCACTTTCCAGCTGCCCCGGTTTGATTGGCACTTCCTCCGCCCCTCCGGTAACCAACGACAACACCCTTATTACACTGGTCGGGGTCTGGAGTGGTGACTCGCTCCGGAAGGCCACGTCACACGCATGCCTCGGCTCGATTAGTTCCTCCCCCACCCAGTTAGTCATCGTGCCACACTCAACTGTCGGGTTCACAGCGCTTTGGCACCCGCTACTTATTAAATGCGGTGCCGAATCGCACTGTGTCCCCTTATGATATACGGTACAGAGGGCACTCACCTGCACCGCCGCATTAATTGAGGTCGGGGCTTCTTGGCCTAATCATCGCAGGTAGTCCATTAATCCCTTTAGTGGCGCTTCGGCTGTAGCTCCCAGCTCCTCCACACGCTTTTTCATGTCCTTCAGATCCTGAAAGAAGATGTATAGGGGCTCGAGATATTTCTTGAGCTCCCGTAAGTTTATAAAGTTAGTTATTTCGGCCGGAGGCAAGGTTACTTCCTTGTTTCCCTCACCCTCCGGCCGGGAGCCAATGAGCACGTCCACTCCTGGCACGTGCTCTGCTGGGCTTCGCACAGGCTTCTGGGACTTGGAGTCCGAAGAGGAACGGGTAGCCTCCCGCGGCTGGCTGCGGTCTGCCTCTTTAACTTTGTCGGCAGACCGTTCAGTCACTTCCCGCCCCTCTTTAAATTTGAGTATTTTCGGCGCTGCTTCGCTCGCCGCCCCCTTCCCTTTCAGGGAGCTCAGACTCGTCGGGGAATTATTGACCTCACCGAAGGAGCCACACTGACCGTCTTCCCGGCCACCATCGCGCGAGGTCACATGGTCGTTGTCAGCATATGGGCTTCCCCTCTGCAGACTCCTAGACCGGCTCGCCTTCTTCTTCTCGCGGCCATCTTGCCTAGGTGTGAGGCGGGCATGCTCTCTGTCCGCTTCGTGCAGACAGGCCTCTGCAAAGCAAGAATAACAAGTTCCCGGCGGTTCGAGTGCTTTCCCAGCACTTACCTCGGAACGTAGACGATCTTGTTCCAACTCCCTATAAAAATCTTCGGGAGTTGCGATCCTGCAACGTTCCGGCTGCCGCCCCGCTTGGGTTTGCTCGGCTTTGTACTGCGCCCGGTCTTCCTCACCGCCTGTCAGGTAAGCCCACATCGTTTCCAGCCCATCTGGGACCGAAGTCTTCTGGGTAGATCCCGTCTTCTTCCCAGATTTCTTCCCCATTGTTGTCTGCTGTATTTTTCGGCTCACTTTAGCAGCGCTCTTTGTCGCGGGTGGGGTTTTCACCTCCGCGGTTTCAAGAGGGACCTTCTTAGGGTTCTCTGCTACTACACAATTTCTTTTTAACGCAGATCCTCTGCCAACAGACGGCCAGAGTATCCTGCCGACTACGCCAGTGTAACAGATAGAGGTGTGGTCCACCTCTTGAACCCTCAGGTACCACTCTGAACACCAGGTAAAAGTATAACAACTCTTTATTTTGTTGTCACGTGCACAAAGCACTCTCCACACCACACTACTCATATACTACACAATTCTCTATAAATAATACTCTCTCCTCCTCGCCCAGACACTTGCCACCCTACCTCCCAGCTCAGCTCAGTGTCTGGGCTTTCCCACAGTCCTTTTATATCCCCTGACCCGGAAGTGGTTCCTGGTCAAACCCACAAGTCCTTATTCCCTCTGGGTCAGGGTAAACAGTCCTTTCTTCAGCCCGGGAGCACGTCGTTCCTTCCTGTCATGTGATGATGACGCACTCCCGGGTTATAGGGCACATAAGAGCCCACTAGCCCCCCTACAGTGACTCCCGGTTGCCCCCAAGGTATCCAGCAGGGTTGTGTATAAAAACTACATAGTCCATGAGGCCCTGCTGGAACTTGGGGCACGATCATGCTGTCCGGACGGCTCCTCCTGGCGGCCTGGGGGTGAGGGCAATCCACCACAATATATATATATATATATATATATATATATATATATATATATATATATATATATATATATATATATTAATTCTTTTGTTTTTATGTGTGATGTGATATTTGTGTACTTTCTCTTAAAATGTAGTTTTGTTCTTTGTGGGTTGCGCCCCAAGGCGGGGGGGGGGGGGGTCACCCTGACATCACCGCTGCTGGCTCTGCCCTTTGGCTTGATAAGTAGCCCAGAGGAAAGGAGTCATCAGCAGTGCATTCTAGTGTTAAGGAGTGAATAGTGAGTATTGGTTTCTGTGCTGGCTTTCTGATTATTTCTGCTCTATCTTTGTTTTTTGCTATCGAGTTACGTATTGGAACTTGTTTGCTTTGGATTGCCTTTTTAGGCACATCTTTTCTTTATTTTGAGCATTTTTGTTATTTTTCCTTTTTCTGTAAACAAAACCTCAATTTATAAAAAAAAATGCAGTTTGGGATTGTCTTCACAAGACAGAGTTTAACTTCCTTGTAAGACATTTTTGTAAATCATGGACTTTTTGAACATTCAAGGCCAGCTGCCCATTTTGGCCTACTCAGGCTGTAGCCTGCAGGTAGATTTCTGGGGCAAGATGGTTTAAAGTGAGCCTATTCTGGGTTGGCATGTGAAGGTTGCGGCCTGCCTTTTGTGGAGCTTTTTAGAGGCCTCACACCATATGTCATGTTTCTAACTCCAAATCATAACACCACCGATGCATGCAAGCTCCAACTATGTCACATGCATTTTTGGGCTTTATAGTGTGGGTGGGGGACAGAGATCGTTTTCATTTAAAAACACCATTTTTAATTGTGGATGTAACCCAAGATGAACTTGTTCAACATCTAACTGCCCAAACATGTAAATGAAGATGTGGGCTCATAAAATGGATGGATATTATTTCCTTATGGGCCATATGGGTTTTAAAATAGAACACAAAATTACCAACAGCATCTTACATCCAAGTTTACATTTTAATGGAGTTTCATGGATAATAAAAGTTTAATACACGCCTTATTTATATAAATACAGTAGAAATTAAATTAAACAAATAACAAGTTTAATGTTCAGAGAGGTTAGTGGAATTATAGTATTACTCATAAATATACAATCAAGGAGGAAAATCTCTAAAATGTCCTGTTCTAAAAATGAGAGAGTTAAAAATGAAAACCTTATGTAGATTTCATTGCTGTGAAGACGCACAATTTGTGTCTTTTATAAAGACCCCCATCCCAAAACTCTAAAACTACAGAGAAAATCACTAAATGAAATAGTCATAAAAGCCGTTTAGCAATGAACCCTGACAGATTTAAAGCACCCAGAAGCACTAAGATAGAAAATGGATACCTTTATATCACTTCTAACAGTCTATATATATATTTTTATTGATGTATTTTTCAATCACTGATAAGACAGCACAGAAGGAAGTGATTTCTTTTAGATTTAAGCATGTCCCACAGTCAGTGCCATCTCTGTGGAAGTGTGAGCTGCAGATTGTGCAGACACTGCTCTATACATAAAAGTGACTTCAGCACATTAAAGATCAGGCCTTATCAGTGAGAAAGAAATAACACTGTGGGCAAAACCACAGAGAAACAGAATCAATACCATCATTTAGTAATCTGGAAGGACAGGCTTTACAAGATTAGCACTTTATCACCTGTGCTTTGTCAGGTAAAGATGGCTCAAGTGCAGCTTCAGGAAATGTTTTTCCATTTCTTTGCAAAACAGCAACAAAAAAATGACAATAAACATCATAAAAGTGCAAACTGGAATAAAATACTCAAGCATTTAAAAGACTGGGCACACCCAGAAATGTTCATGTTTTTGATAGAAATGAATACATTTTCTTATCAAAATACCACTAAATAAAGCCAAGACATTCCTAAAGTTGCTACTGGTTACTACTGTTTGAAATGACTGATTTTTAATTTATTATTCACATATGGCTATAAAGCCCTATTTTCAGTAGTCATTACTTAGGTGTCCTCTATAAATCACCACTGTATCATGGTGGAGTGGTTTGTGTGTCCCAAAGATTTACTCAATCCACATACCAACGCCTGTAATAATTTTACAGAGGAGCAGTGCAATAATTTTATTGAATATTACACCTCTAAGGTAGATACCATCCTCTCCTCATTGTCTGCCTCCGGCCCTCCATCGCCGGATGTTTCCACACCAAAGCCAATGGGCTGCCTTTCCCAGTTCCTCTGTACTACAGGTAAAGAAGTTCAGGGGATCATCCGGAGGATGAGGCCTTCACCGTGTTCTTTGGATCCCTTTCCTACTCCTCTGGTAAAAGCTAATGTATCAGACATAAGCCCTCTCATTGCTGACATTATTAATCACTCTCTCCAGAGCGGCTCAGTCCCACTGGCCTTGAAAGCTGCAAAAATTAGACCTAATTTAAAAAAATCTTCTTTGGATTCTGAAGTGATAGCAAACTATCATCCGATTTCCAACCTTCCATTTTTGTCTAAGGTTTTGGAAAAGGTTGTTTTGGTCCAGCTTCAGGATCACCTCAAAAAATTGAATCTCTTTGAAAAATTTAAATCTGGTTTCCGATCTTCTCACAGTACAGAGACAGCCCTGGTCAGAGTCACCAATGACGTCCTGATGGCTGCTGACTAGGCTCTCCATCACTCCTTATCCTCCTGGATCTCACATCATTTGATACAGTAGACCATAATAGTCTTCTCCATCGTCTCCACCATATAATTGGGCTTTCTGGCACTGCTCTGGAGTGGTTAGAGTCCTATCTCAGAGATAGGGCTGAGTATGTGGCCCTGGGGGATGCTAAATCTCGTACCCACACTGTCACCTGTGGGGTCCCACAAGGATCAGTCCTTGGGCTGACCCTTTTTAACATCCATTGCTATGCCAGTGATATGCAGCTCTATGTGAGACTGGATTTGATTTCTCTTACACCTCCATCAACCCTTTCCTCCTGCTGGGATGAGATTGAGACCTGGATGTCCAAGAACTTCCTTATGCTGAACAGCACCAAAACTGAAGCTCTTTTAATTGGTACCCCCAATCAACTTTGTTCCTCTGTAAATTGTATTTCCTTTTCTGGTCATACTATTACCCTCTCCCCCTCTGTTACAAATTTGGGTGTCAAATTAGACTCCCATCTCTCATTTGATACACATGTCCATCACCTCTGTAAAATTGCATTCCTTCATCTCCAAAACACAGCCAAACTCTGTCCTTGCCTCTCCCTTTGTGATGTTGAAAAACTGGTTCATGCCTTTGTCTCCTCCAGGCTTGACTATTGTAAAGCACTCCACATTGGGATATCCCATAAGAGCCTTCAAAAGCTCCAACAAATTCAAAATAGTGTTGCAAGGATCCTGATGAGGGTGTGGAAATATGAGCATATCTCACCAATCCTTCAGTCACTTCATTGACTCCCTATCCATCTCTGTATTGAATACAAACTCTGTCTGCTCAATCATCAATGTATTCATGGAAATGCTCCACAATATCTTAAGGAACTCCTTATATTACAATCCACTACAAGAAACCTCCGTTTTGCAAATACCTACCGCCTTCGCCCCCCTATGACCAAACTTCGTTCAATGGGTGACCGAGCCTTTGAAGTTGCTGCTCCACGGCTCTGGAATGCCCTACCAGAGAACTTGAGAACACAGTAGATTGTGGGCTGTTTTAAAAAACAGCTAAAGAATTTTTTATTTAGGAAAGCATATTAACAAGAATGCTACTAATTATTTTTATTTTATCTCTGTTTTTAACTTGTTTTGTCTTTGTTAAATATTTTTATGTAGCACTTTGAGATTTACTACTAATGTAAAGTGCCTTATAAATAAAATGAATTATTATTATTATTAATGATCTTGCATGGTGCAGTGGTAGCGCTGCTGCCTTGCAGTTAGGAGACCTGGGTTCGCTTCCCGGGTCCTCCCTGAGTGGAGTTTGCATGTTCTCCCCGTGTCTGCATGGGTTTCCTCCGGGTGTTCCGGTTTCCTCCCACAGTCCAAAGACACGCAGGTTAGGTGCATTGGCGATCCTAAATTGTCCCTAGTGTGTGCTTGGTGTGTGTGTGTGCCCTGCGGTGGGCTGGTGCCCTGCCCAGGATTTGTTCCTGCCTTGCACCCTGTGCTGGCTGGGATTGGCTCCAGCAGACCTCAGTGACCCTGTGTTAGGATGTAGCGGAATGGATGGATGGCTGGATTAATAATCTTAGGAGCTTTACTCCTGGTAGGGCCACACAAGGCAAATTGGTTCTAGGCAAAGGATCTGAATAAGTGTGGCTCACATGACCTTATTGAGAGCTTACATCAACCACTTAGTACCTTTGTCAGGAAAAGGAAAACCGGGGACAATCCCTGGAGCCAGACCTTGGTGGGGAAGGATTTTAGCATCGTTGAATAGCACTTGGTGGACAGGCCTTTACCTATGTAGCCTGGCTATGCACAGCCTAAATAAGCAACATGGGACTATTGTCAATGGGCCAGCCACCTGCTGGAGGATACATTGGGGTTGGTACATTGTGGTTTTGCCAGAAGTCAAAGGAGAGTGCCTTGGCAGACTAATGATGCCTGAATGATGAAACTGACTCTCTTCTAAGCTGGGTGTTGGAGGTAGAGAGGTACCGTCTAGATACATTCTGGCTCACCCCAATGCACAGCAAAGGCTCTGGAACCAAATTCCTGAAGAGGAGCTGGACTCGATTCCACACAGGAGCAACCCAGGTGGAGAGGCAGCAGGGTCCCCTCCTTGTGACTGTGAGTCAGGGAACAGCTCTGATTGTTGTCTATGCTTATGCCTTGACGATTGGGTCTGAGTATTTGGTCTTCTTAGAGACCTTAGTGGGAGTGCTGGAAGGTACTCTCTCTGGGGATTCTAGCATTCTGTTGGGGGGCTTTAATGCTCATGTGGATGACAACAATGAAACCTGGAAGAGTGTGATTGAGAGGAATGGCCTACCCATTCTGAACCCAAGTGCTGTTTTGCTATAGATAGATAGATAGATAGATAGATAGATAGATAGATAGATAGATAGATAGATAGATAGATAGATAGATAGATAGATAGATAGATAGATAGATAGATAGATAGATAGATAGATAGATAGATAGATAGATAGATACTTTATTAATCCCAAGGGAAAATTCACATAGTCCAGCAGCAGCATATTGATAAAAAAACCAATATTGAAGAGTAATAAAAATGCAGGTATAACAGACAATAACTTTGTATGATGTTAATGTTTACCCCCGAGTGGAATTGAAGAGTCGCATAGTGTGGGGGAGGAACGATCTCCTCAGTCTGTCAGTGGAGCAGGACATTGACAGCAGTCTGTCGCTGAAGCTGCTCCTCTGTCTGGAGATGATACTGTTCAGTGGATGCAGTGGATTCTCCATGATTGACAGGAGCTTGCTCAGTGATCATCATTCTGCCACGGATGTCAAACTGTCCAGCTCCATGCTTACAATAGAGCCTGCCTTCCTCACCAGTTTTTCCAGACATGAGGTGTCCCTGTTCTTTATGCTGCCTCCCCAGCACACCACCACATGGAATAGGACGCTCGCCACAACTGTCTGATAGAACATCTGCAGCATCTTATTGCAGATGTTGAAAGATGCCAGCCTTCTAAGGAAGTATAGCCGGCTCTGTCCTCTCTTGCACAGAGCATCAATATTGGCAGTTCAGTCCAATTTATCATCCAGCTGCACTCCCAGGTATTTATAGGTCTGCACCCTCTGCACACAGTCACCTCTGATGATCACGGGGTCCATGAGGGGCCTGGTCCTCCTAAAATCCACCACCAGCTCCTTGGTTTTGCTGGTGTTTAGGTGTAGGTGGTTTGAGTCGCACCATTTAACAAAGTCCTTGATTAGGTTCCTATACTCCTCCTCCTGCCCACTCCTGATGTAGTCCACGATAACAGTGTCGTCAGCGAACTTTTGCACATGGCAGGACTCCGAGTTGTATTGGAAGTCTGATGTATATAGGCTGAAAAGAACCGGAGAAAGTACAGTCCCCTGTGGCGCTCCTGTGTTGCTGACCACAATGTGAGACCTGCAGTTCCCGAGACGCACATACTGAGGTCTGTCTGTAAGATAGTCCACGATCCATGCCACCAGGTATTGGACTTGTGTGCTAGGCATAGTGTTCACATAACAAACACCAGAACCCCAGGCTATAGTCCAATGATCAATTTCAAAGTCATGTCATCAAACCTATGACCATATGTAGCACTGTCACATAAATAAAAATGTTTTTGTACTGTCTATCGGGTTTTGTGGGGATTGTACTTACAGACTGAGATAGACAACGGTGCCCCAGAGGTGGGACTTCGGTTTCCATTTATTTATTTTCAGGGAGCAATTTGCATAAAACACACTGTGTAAAGGGAGAGAAGACAGCCAAGAAGAAGACGGGGAAAATCGAACGAAGCAGATCAGCATTTGCTTGAGCCTTGAGATGAAGTCCTGGAGCTTCTAAAGTCCTGACGGTTAGGTGGAAGTCAGTAATTCTATTTTGACTGGTGAACTGGGCGTTCCATTATTTCCCATGGACTCGGGTGAGCTTCTCGAAGACCTTACTGTTCTTTATCATGGCGCAGACTGACTGTATAGCGTTTACAGTGAAGGTTTTTCACTGCTAGGAGTCAGCATCTATTAGTACTCTTCGTTTCACCTGCTGCCCACAGAGGCTGGAACTGTGGACTTACTTATAAGCTCTGGAAGGGGAACTGGGGGAAGGATATTCTTATTGTATATAGAAATATTTTTTGCATCGTCACATATAAGGGTTATTTTGGGTTGAAGGGGGGCAGATGGAAGGGATTGTTATGTTTTTTTTCTCTTGTCTTTTCTGTGATGTAAATTCCTCATGTGTTTATGGATATTGACCACTAGTCTCTTTTTTGTCTTGGACTATAAATGCTCTGGCATCAGGGGTGACTGAACATTTTAAAATAAAGTATGTACGGGGGGCTCTACAGAAAGTGATATTGGCCTATCCTTTTTATCATCTGCCGCAAATTAGGACAGGTTAGCGGTAACGATCATCTTGTGTCAGCATGGCAGACCGAATTGTTACACATATGCCTTGGACACTTGAGTGAAGAGAGGTGCAAAGCTGTCAGCTGATCACTAACTGAAAATGAGCTTTATTAGATGGTGAGGGAAGAAGCCAAGCAGCCATGGCAGGCCCAAACGTATAGTAAGGACTCCAGAGAAAATTATCTTGGATTCCAAGAGAGACTGGAAACATTTCTGTGACTTCATTGCTGATGCAGCTGAGCAGCGATGCAGCCAGAAGGTCATTGGTGCCATGGCAGCGGCAATCCTCGAGCTTGATGGTGGACCCTAGCGGTAAAGGAGGCTATCAGGCGAACGAATGAGACCTTCTGAGCTTAGCTAATTTGTGGTACATTACAGGCAGCTAACAGTTACCAACAGGCCAAGCGGAACGCTGCAATGGCAGTCACTGAAGCAAAAACTTGGGCACTGGAGAACTTTGGTGTGGCCAAGGACTTTCAGGTGCCCTCAAAACAATTCTGGCAACCTGTCAGGCAACTCAGAAGAGGAACGCAGTCTATCAGTCATGTTGTGTATATAGGGGGGTAAGTGCTGATGACCTCTCCTGGTTATATAGTCATGTGGTGGAAGGAGCACTTTGAGGACCTCCTAAATGCCATTGTGACACTTTACTTAGAGGAGGCAGAGTCAGGGGACTTGGAGGGGCACTCACCCATCACTGGAGCTTAAATTGCTGATAGTTTAAAAACTCCTCAGTGACGAGGCTCTGATATTTGCCCAGAGTTCCTGGATGTTGTTGGGCTGTCTTAGGTGACATATCTTTTTAATACTACATGGAGGCTGGGGACAGTGCCTCTGGATTGGCAAACTGGGCTGGTGGTCCTCATCTTTAAAGAAAGGAGAAGAGAGGGTGTGTTCCAGCTTTAGCTAACCCTAACCCTTGAGGTGTCCTGTGGGAGGTGCTCTGGAGTGTGGAATATCGGCCCAGCCGTTGCAGGCTATTTGTTTCCTGTACAACCACAGCAAGAGTCTGGTTCACATTGCCAGCAGTAAGTGAGACTCATTCCCCGTGGGTGTGAGACTCTGCCAGGTGCTGAACAGCATGCCTGCACTAGAGTCCTCGTCAGGATTGTTTCTGATTCCTTACCTGGCTGGGAGACCATGGCACTGAGTGGATACAAACAAGAGCAAGATTCTCTTGCCAGAGAGCTGATAAAGTATGCTGATTTGCAGATGAGAATGTTAGCTTCCTGACAAGGATAGACTGAAGAGTCTTACCTGGCTAGGAGACCAGTAGGATGGAAGGATAGGGGAGACAACCTGGCAGGACTTCTTACTCCACCGACATGCTAGGTGGCAATCTTCCCTGGGATATGCTACCTGTGTGGACACATGCAAGGTATGCTGGGAAATGAAGTCCCATAGGGCAGCTTTGTTGGGGTTCATGCATGCCTCTGTTGGGAGCTGCTGGGATTAATAATTTCTTCTTTGTATGGCTTCCAGGTCCACAATAAAAGAAGCAACTCAACCTCATCCAGGTGATTTGGAGGAGAAGCAAGCAAGAAAGAATATGGATTGGCGATTGTGTTTATTAAAGAAGCTTTTCATAAGGTAAATTATTATAATAAATCTGGCATTTGCTTCTGGGACTTGTGACTGGGATTTGGGGTGCTGAAACCCCCCCCCCTCCCCAGTGGTCATTTAGGGTTGCCCTTTTTCATCAATTCTGTTCATAATTTTATGGACAAAATTTTGAGGTGCTGCCAAGGGTTGAAAGGAGTCCAGTTTGATGACCTCAAGATTGCACCTCTGCTTTTCACAAATGATGTTGCCCTGTTCGCTGTATTGGATGATGACCTTAGGTGCACACTGGGGAGGTTTGCAGCAGAGTGTGAAGGATAAGCAGTTGCATCTCCAAGTCTGATGTCATGGTTCTCAGCAATAAAATTCAGAGTGTCAGTCCGTCATGGTGAAAAGAGAGCTGAGCCGAAAGGAAAAGCTCTTGATTTACTAGTTGATCTATGAACCTACCCTCACCTACAGCCACAAGCTTTGAGTAGTGAGCTAAATCAGAGATACCATACAAGCACAAGGGTTACTGGGCTCAGCATTTAGATTCTGTGAGGAGTGCAAACATATGGGAGGAGCCCAAAATAGAGCTGCTGCTGCTCCACATAGAAACAAGCCAGTTAAAGGTGGTTAGGGCATCTCATGAGGATGCCTCCTGGGCACCTTCCTGAGGAAGGTTTTTTGGGCATGCCTAATTGGGAGAAGACCTTGGGGAAGATCCAGGAAAGGCTGGAGAGAATACAGTACCTCGGTATCTCCCCAGAGGAAATTGAAGAGGTGGCGGGGAAAAGGGACATCTGAGCATCTTTACTTAAGACTGTTTCCCCTACAATCCACAACAGAAAGGCAGTACAAAATGGATGGCTGGATGGCTTTCCTTCAATATCCTAATGATATGCTGAATGTTTACATGCTAATTGGTTAGGGGAGACATCTCTGTAGCACCACTGAAACCTGTCATTCCCTTTAATATCCATCCATCCATCCATCCATCCATCCATCCATCCATCCATCCATCCATCCTCTTCCGCTTATCCGAAGTCAGGTTGTGGGGGCAGCAGCTTGAGCAGAGATACCCAGACTTCCCTCTCCCAGGCCACTTCTTCTAGCTCTTCCGGGAGAATTTTGAGGCGTTCCCAAGCCAGCCGGGTGACATAGTCCCTCCAGCGTGTCCTGGGTCTTCCCTGGGGCCTCCTCCTGGTTGCACGTGCCCGGAACACCTCACCAGGGAGGCGTCCAGGAGGTGTCCTGATCAGATGCCCGAGCCACCTCATCTGACTCCTCTCCATGCGGAGGAGCAGCGGCTCTACTCTGAGCCCCTCCCGTATGACTGAGCTTCTCACCCTATCTTTAAGGAAGAGCCCAGACACCCTGCGGAGGAAACTCATTTCAGCCGCTTGTATTCGCGATCTTGTTCTTTCGGTCATTACCCATAGCTCATGACCATAGGTGAGGGTAGGAACATAGATCGACTGGTAAATTGAGAGCTCCTTTTTCACCACGACAGACTGATGCAGAGCCCGCATCACTGCGGATGCTGCACCGACCCGCCTGTTGATCTCACGCTCCATTCTTCCCTCACTTGTGAACAAGACCCCGAGATACTTGAACTCCTCCACTTGAGGCAGGATCTCGCTCCCAACCCTGAGAGGGCACTCCACCCTTTTCTGGCTGAGGACCATGGTCTCGGATTTGGAGGTGCTGATTCCCATCCCAGCCGCTTCACACTCAGCTGCGAGCCGATCCAGAGAGAGCTGAAGTTCACGCCCTGATGAAGCAAACAGGACAACATCATCTGCAAAAAGCAGTGACCCAATCCTGAGTCCACCAAACCGGACCCCTTCAACACCCTGGCTGCGCCTAGAAATTCTGTCCATAAAAGTTATGAACAGAATCGGTGACAAAGGGCAGCCCTGGCAAAGTCCAACTCTCACTGGAAATGGGTTCGACTTACTGCCGGCAATGCGGACCAAGCTCTGACACTGGTTGTACAGGGACCAAACAGCCCTTATCAGGGGGTCCGGTAGCCCATACTCCCGGAGCACCCCCCACAGAATTCCCCGAGGGACACGGTCAAACGCCTTTTCCAAGTCCACAAAACACATGTAGACTGGTTGGGCAAACTCCCATGCACCCTCCAGGACTCTGCTAAGGGTGTAGAGCTGGTCCACTGTTCCGCGACCAGGACAAAAACCACACTGTTCCTCCTGAATCCGAGGTTCGACTATCTGATGGACCCTCCTCTCCAGAACCCCAAAATAGACTTTTCCAGGGAGGCTGAGAACTGTGATCCCTCTGTAGTTGGAACACACCCTCCGGTCACCCTTCTAAAAGAGGGGGACCACCACCCCGGTCTGCCAATCCAGAGGCACTGTCCCTGATGTCCATGCGATGTTGCAGAGACGTGTCAACCAAGACAGCCCTACAACATCCAGAGCCTTGAGGAACTCCGGGCGTATCTCATCCACCCCCGGGGCCCTGCCATCAAGGAGTTTTTTGACCACCTCGGTGACCTCAGTACCAGAGATGGGGGAGCCCACCTCCGAGTCCCCAGGCTCTGCTTCCTCATTGGAAGGAATGTTAGTGGGATTGAGGAGGTCTTCGAAGTACTCCCCTCACCGACCCACAACGTCCCGAGTTGAGGTCAGCAGCGCACCATCCCCACCATATACAGCGTTGACACTGCACTGCTTCCCCCTCCTGAGACGCCGGACGGTGGACCAGAATCTCCTCGAAGCCATCCGAAAGTCGTTCTCCATGGCCTCCCCAAACTCCTCCCATGTCCGAGTTTTTGCCTCAGCAACCACCGAAGCTGCATTCCGCTTGGCCTGCCGGTACCTATTAGCTGCCTCCAGATTCCCACAGGACAAAAGGGACCGGTAGGACTCCTTCTTCAGCTTGACAGCATCCCTCACCACCGGTGTCCACCTACGGGTTCAGGGATTGCCGCCACGACAGGCACCGACCACCTTACGGCCACAGCTCCGGTCAGCCGCCTCAACAATAGAGGCATGGAACATGGCCCATTCGGACTCAATGTCCCCCACCTCCCTCGGGATGTGGTTGAAGTTCTGCTGGAGGTGGGAGTTGAAGCTACTTCTGACAGGGGGCTCTGCCAGACGTTCCCAGCAGACCCTCACAACACGTTTGGGCCTACCAGGCCTGACCGGCATCCTCCCCCACCATCGAAGCCAACTCACCACCAGGTGGTGATCAGTTGATAGCTCCGCCCCTCTCTTCACCCGGGTGTCCAAGACATGTGGCCGCAAGTCCGATGACACGACCACAAAGTCGATCATCGAACTGAGGCCTAGGGTGTCCTGGTGCCAAGTGCACATATGAACACCCCTATGCTTGAACATGGTGTTCGTTATGGACAATCCGTGATGAGCACAGAAGTCCAATAACAAAGCATTACCCTGGTTCAGATCGGGGGGGCCATTCCTCTCAATCACGCCCTTCCAGGTCTCACTGTCATTGCCCACGTGAGCATTGAAGTCTCCCAGCAGAACGAGGGAGTCCCCAGAAGGAATGCCCTCTAGCACCCCCTCCAGGGACTCCAAAAAGGGTGGGTACTCTGAACTGCTGTTCGGTGCATACGCACAAACAACAGTTAGGACCAGTCCCCCCACCCGAAGGCGGAGGAAGGCTACCCTCTCGTCCACTGGGGTAAACCCCAATGTACAGGCTCCAAGTCAGGGGGCAATAAGTATGCCTACACCCGCTCGGCACCTCTCACCGGGGACAACTCCAGAGTGGTACAGAGTCCAGCCCCTCTCAAGTAGATTGGTTCCAGAGTCCGAGCTGTGTGTCGAGGTGAGCCCAACTATATCTAGCCGGAACCTCTAAACGTCGCGCACTAGCTCAGGCTCCTTCCCCTTCAGAGAGGTGACATTCCACGTCCCAAGAGCCAGCTTCTGTAGCCGAGGATCGGACCGCCAAGGTCCCTGCCTTTGGCCACCACCCAGCTCACACTGCACCCGACCTCCTTGGCCCCTCCCATAGGTGGTGAGCCCATGGGAAGTTCCCTTTAATAAAGCAAGTAATTTGACTTTCCTTGGGGTACAAGGTATCAGCATTTGTAAAGTTCAGTTCATTGGTTCAAAATGGCCAAAATGAAAAATCTTTCTCAAGTAACAGGTCATTTTTTTCTAGAATGAAGTTTATTCCATACAACTGATCGCCAATAAACTGAAGATTACATACAAAGTTTTCTGATAGCAAATACAAGATAGCAAAATACAAAATATAGCAAGATAGGGTCATCTCCAACAGAGAAAAGATGATTCCAGAATGTTGGCCTTAGAGGCAGAGTTTCAAAGAAAGACCTATACCTGAGACTAGGAAATTAAAAGAAAAGGTTAAAATCTGCAAAAGAACGCAGATTACACCGGGATTTGGAGTGTGCTTAAGGAAAAGGACAGAGGACCTGTAAGGCATTTGCTTCTCAAACTTCACATTTTGACATCCTTATCCTCTGCTGCAGTTGTGCATTTCCCTTCTGTTTTCTTCCTGGTTAGATCCAGTTCACCCTCTTCTCTCAAGACAGTAATAGACACCATTGTACGAAATTTGTAGTTTCTTGGCAATCATTCACATTGAATAACCTACATTTTGCCAAAGAAAAAAAAACAATAGACTGTTCATTTTGGCCATTTTGGAACCCAGAATTGCACTTTAGGAATGCAACTACACAGGTAGTTGTCTAATAGACAAATAATATTTATACATGACTTATTAAGGATAAAGTAAGTGAATTGAAACTAAAGATATGGCTGCTGAGAATAAAGAGAATGAAGCTATGCAATTCTAAGTCAATAATAAATTGATTCTCATCAATCATTTCAAGTACTAGGAATGTCTTGGCTGTTTTTATAAATACATTTAATGGCATTTTGATAAAAAAAGGTTATCAATTTATATCCAAAACATGAAAAGGTATTGGTGATTCCAAAGTTTTGAACTGTGTATGTATAGTGTATGTATAAAGAACTGAGGCTTAGGAGGCAAGACAAGGATAAGAAATAGAAGGGAACAAAATGGTCTTGTGGGCAACACATCAGGATTAGTACAAGCACAAAAGTAGCACAAAAGTTACCACTGCAACCCGGTCCCTGTCTGAGCAGAGTCTACACATTCTCTTCATTTTTATGTTGGCTTTCCCAAATAAACACCAGAAAGTGACTCTACTCCATAACCAGCAATTGCTTAGTCCTGGGTATGACGTTAATCTGCATCCAGCTCTGCAAGCAGGTCCTCCAACCTACAGGGAAAACTTGGGGGTTGGTGGCAGGATTGGCACTCCAGCCACCATAAGAACAACCTCCCACTGTTCAGTGTGGTGCTGAGGTGTTACCTGCTGTACTCAGATCTCAATCTGGGTGGTGAGTGCAGCAACACACTGTAATCAGCGCATGCTCCCAAACTCTCCACCTCCTCTTTCCCACATACTCCATTCTGTGTAGCATTCTAAAGCCTCGCAGGTTATGTTAAATATGTACTCCAAATTGTCACTGTATGTTGATGTCCATGGGTGAGTGAGTAGTGCATCAGCAGATACTTACTTAGGGTCAGTTCCTATCTTGTGCCAAATGCAGAGACAGACGTCATGTCCCAACCAATCTTATAATATAACTAGGTGTGCTACCCGACTAAGACGGTTTGAAATCTAAGTAATCAGCATAGTTAGTGTTAATATCTCAGTATTAATATCTGCAGTGTACCATCTATTAGAATCTATGTTGTAATGCATAAAATTCATTACATTTGTCATCCTAACAGATGGTGCATTATAAGCATTTGTAGTAATAAAATGCATTATCACAAATGTTTGTGATGTGCCATCTGTTAGAATGACAAACACAATGCGTAAGTCTCTGTTATATGCCATTTGGTAGGGGATTCATAAAAACAGTGTTATTGTATGTGATGTGCCATCTGTGACCAGTAATAAGATTGAAAGTAGCCAGTGGAGTTATTATTATTATTTTTTTAATATTTCACAGTGGTGTAGCTGGCATTATTTCTTGCGGTTTAGTTAAGGGTTTAGGCTTTTAAAGATGGTGATCAGCATGAGCTGAAGCGCGTGCAGAAGGAACTCCGAGTCCAGCTCATGGCGGCGAAAGAGCAGTACAGGAGAAAGCTGGAGCAGAAGTTGCAGAATAACAGCATGAAGGAAGTGTGGGATGGGATGAAGATCATCACTGGCTGCAGCTCAAAGCGGGGTGCCACCATCGAGAGAGACGTGAAGAGAGCAAACCAAATGAACAACTTCTTTAACAGGTTTGACCACCCTAACCCACTCTCACTCTCACCTCGGAGTACTGCACCCTCCACACATCCTTCTGCTGATACCAGCATAGGAGAGACATCCCACCCATAATTACAACAGCACAAGTGAGCAGAGAGCTGAGGAGACTTTGTGCCAGCAAAGCAGCGGGTCCAGATGGAGTATCGCCACGACTGCTGAAGGTCTGTGCATCGGAGCTGGGGGGTCCTCTACAGCGCATCTTCAACCTGAGCCTGGAACAGAGGAAAGTCCTGAGGCTTTGGAAAACATCTTGCATCACCCCAGTCCCAAAGGTATCACATCCTAGTGAGCTGAATGACTTCCGGCCTGTTGCTCTGACATCACATGTGATGAAGACCATGGAGAGACTGCTGCTTCACCACCTGAGGCCACAGGTTCAACACGCCGTCGACCCTCTGCAGTTTACATATCAGGAGAAGGTGGGAGCGGAGGATGCCATCATCTATATGCTACATTGATCCCTCTCTCACTTGGACAGAGGCAGTGGTGCAATAAGAATTATGTTCCTGGACTTCTCTAGCACCTTCAACACAATCCAACCTCTGCTCCTTAGGGACAAGCTGACAGAGACGGGAGTAGATTCATACCTGGTGGCATGGATCGTGGACTATCTTAAAGACAGACCTCAGTATGTGCGTCTTGGGAACTGCACGTCTGACTTTGTGGTCAGCAACACAGGAGCGTCACTAGGGACTGTACTTTCTCCGATCCTGTTCAGCCTATATACATCGGACTTCCAACACAACTCGGAGTCCTGCCACATGCAAAAGTTCGCTGATGACATTGCTATCGTGGGCTGCATCAGGAGTGGGCAGGAGGAGGAGTATAGGGACCTAATCAATGACTTTGTTAAATGGTGTGACTCAACCACCTACACCTGAACACCAGCAAAACCAAGGAGCTGGTGGTGGATTTTAGGAGGCCAAGACTCCTCATGGACCCCGTGATCATCAGAGGTGACTGTGTGCAGATGGTGCAGACCTATAAATATCTGGGAGTGCAGCTGGATGATAAATTAGACTGGACTGCCAATACTGATGCTATGTGTTAGAAAGGACACAGCCGGTTATACTTCCTTAGAAGGCTGGCGTCCTTCAACATCTGCAATAAGATGCTGCAGATGTTCTATCAGACGGTTGTGGCGAGCGCCCTCTTCTACGCGGTGGTGTGCTGGGGAGGCAGCATTAAGAAGAAAGACGCCTCACGCCTGGACAAACTAGTGAGGAAGGCAGGCTCTATTGTTGGCATGGAGCTGGACAGTTTGACATCTGTGGCAGAGCGACGGCACTCAGCAGGCTCCTATCAATTATGGAAAATCCACTGCATCCACTAAACAGTGTCATCTCCAGACAGAGGAGCAGCTTCAGCGACACACTGCTATCAATGTCCTGCTCCACTGACAGACTGAGGAGATCATTCCTCCCCCACACTATGCGACTCTTCAATTCCACCCGGGGGGTAAACGTTAACATTATATAAAGTTATTGTCTGTTTTTACCTGCATTGTTATCAATCTTTAATTTAATATTGTTTTTTATATCAGTAAGGTGCTGCTGGAGTATGTGAATTTCCCCTTGGATTAATAAAGTATCTATCTATCTATCTATCTATCTATCTATCTATCTATCTATCTATCTATCTATCTATCTATCTATCTATCTATCTATCTATCTATCTATCTATCTATCTATCTATCTATCTATCTATCTATCTATCTATCTATCTATCTATCTATCTAATTCGATAAAATTATATAAATAAGTAAGAACTCAGAAAGAA
This sequence comes from Erpetoichthys calabaricus, assembly GCF_900747795.2. Taxonomy (NCBI): domain Eukaryota; kingdom Metazoa; phylum Chordata; class Cladistia; order Polypteriformes; family Polypteridae; genus Erpetoichthys; species Erpetoichthys calabaricus. Next base: position 53,690,320 of record NC_041409.2, read on the forward strand.
ACTGATCTATTTATTGTATAACATAAATACGAATGATACATGGTGGGCGACATGATCAGGGGATTACAAGTATAAATGGGACTGAAAGATCAGGGACTGAGTGCCAGAGTACAGGGGTTTAAGCCACCGAAGCCTCCTGCCTCTTGATGCCACTGTCCATTTTAAAACCCGTCCTATGTTTATATCAGTTATTGTAGCTGCACCCTTCCAGTGTTATTAACTAGTTCAAACACCAATTAGCTGCCGGCTAATAATATGCAGATAATATTGTCTAATCAATTCAGTCTTATATATGCTTATGTAATTACTTTCTCCTTCCGTTTACTTCAGGAGAAGTGACTTTTTTTTTTTACTCTTCACTTAAACTACAAAGAGTAGGGCATGGGTGCTTGAGCTGTTTGCATGCACAGAAGTAGCACAGAAGGTTTCTCCATTTTAAGATAGACAAGTTCACAAATTTGCCAATGCTTTTCAATGATAGAATTAGAAATTTTAAAACTTCATACAGCGCAATTGGTTCAAGACATCAGAACAAAAATTGAACTGTCTTGAAAAATTTCTTTGAAGAATAAGTGCGTCACACCTCAACAAAACTGATTCACAGTGGGCCGAGATGTCTCATGCGGGATAGACAGACATGGGCTTTTGAAATAGGTGCTTCGCACATTATATGCAAAACACACCTAAAACAGTAGTTCTAACTGTAAACTAGGATTCAAAACTAACCCAGTTTTGAACAACACAGCACCATCTGTTTAATATGCAGTATTAATTTTCTTCTTAGCAGTGCTTCTGTCTATTATTACAATGTTTCCTAAACATATGACTGCAATTACACACTTGATACTTCTTTGGAAAATAAAATCATTTTCAGCACATAACAGATGTAAATTACATTGTGTTTACATTTGGAAACATTTTCAAAACATGCTGCAGTGCTTTGTGAAAGAGGGATCTCCCTGTGGATAAATGGACACACGCCTTAATAGCACTCAAGGTGCTGGGGCTTGGAATGCTCAAGGTTTCACCTAAAACATAAATGAAATCATGCTATCATGCTCTGCTCTTTTGCTGCTACAATTCTTTCAGTCATGTGTCTGTGCTGATTATTAAAAGATTGCTGAGCACAAAGAGACCCAAAGGGGCGGCAAGTTGAGATCAGCTTGATTATCAAGCAATCAAGGAAACAGAAAAATCTCTATTCACACATAACATAATATAAAACATTTTCTGGTCAACCGTTTAGTGTCCTAATCTTTCCAGTGATTTATTCACATGCTGAACTGCTTCCAAAACCAACTTAGGGTCTACGAAAGAATAAGTCATACTGTACTGAACTTTGAGGAGACAGTCTGTGCATAATGTAAAACTATTTGACATTATGTAAATTCCATTTGTGCCATGTCTCCTTGGTCAAGGTTTGATGTTATCAGGTTTTACTGGTCAAGCACCCAGTATACCTGTAAACAATCCTCCCCATTACAGATGCAGGACATTCTTTTTGTAATTTAGGGGGCCACATCCAGTGAAGAGTTTATGAACATGACATGCTGTAAACTAACCTGAGCTGAGCTATTAAAAGTCTATGGTTCATTTGCATTCGCAATGTGAGTCCCTTACCTGGTTCTATTTATTATTGTTAATAAATTCTTGATTCTTGATACATTTCAGTCGGGTTTCAGAACAAATCACAGTACAGAAACTGCACTCGTTAAAGTAGTAAATGACTTGCGGGTAAATGCAGACAGAGGCCGTTTATCTGTTCTCATCCTCTTAGATCTGAGTGCCGCATTTGATACCATTGATCACAATATTCTTAGAAAAATTGCCTTAGTCAATGGGTGGGCCTCTCTGGCAGTGTCTTAAATTGGTTTGAATCCTACCTGCCAGGTAGAAAACTCTTTGTTAGTTGTGGTAATTATACTTCAAAGACCCATGATATTCTATATGATGTTCCACAAGGATGTATCCTGGGTCCTCTGCTCTTTTCAATTTGCATGCTTCTGTTAGGTCAGATTATCTCGGGGCATAACGTGAGCTACCACCTAACTGTATATATTAATAGCACCCGATGACCACGACTCTCTTGATTCACTGATACAATGTCTTATTTGTGTTTCTGAATGGATGAGTAGTAAATTTCTCAAACTAAATAAAGAGAAAACAGAAATCTTAGTGATTGGCAATAATGGATATAATGAGGTCATTGGAAATAAACTTGATGCATTAGGATTAAAAGTCAAGATGGAGGTAAAGAATTTAGGGTTAACTATTGACTCTGACCTGAATTTTAAATCACATATTAATCAGATTACTAGGACAGTATTTTTTCACTTAAGAAATATAACAAAAGTTAGACCTCTTATAACACTGCAAGATGCTGAGAAATTAGTTCACACTTTTGTTTTTAGTTGACTAGATTACTGTAACGCACTCCTCTCAGGACCACCCAAAAAAGACATCAATCAATTGCAACTAGTGCAGAGTGCAGCTGCTAGAATCTTAACTAGGAAAAGAAAATCCAAGCACATCACACCAGCCTAGCATCACTACACTGGTTACCTGTGCCATTTAGAATTGACTTTAAAATACTGCTTATGGTTTACAAAGTCTTAAATAATCTCACTCCATCTTATATTTCGGAATGTCTTACACTTTACACTCCAAACCATAACCTTTGATCTTCAAATGAGTGTCTACTTAGAATTCCAAGAGCTAAACTTAAAAGAAGTGATGATGCGGCCTCTGCTGTTATGCACCTAAAATCTGGAACAGCTTTCCAATAGGAATTCGCCAGGCTAATACAGTGGAGCACTTTAAAACACTGCTGAAAACACATTACTTTAACATGGCTTTCTCATAGCTTCATTTTAGTTTAATCCTGATGCTCTGTATATTCAATTAATTATCGTTATCATTCCTGGTGGCTCTGTAATCCGTACTAACCCCTACTTTCTCTTCTGTTCTTTTTCCAGTTTTCTGGGGTGGCGATCTGCACCACCACCACCTAATCAAAGCACCATGATGTCCCTACATTGATGGATTAAAGGCCAGAAGTCCACGTGACCATCATCATCAAATTCTTCCATGAGAACCCTGAATACAATGAGGACTGATTGAAGTCATTTATGTTAGGTAGAATGCCTAGAGGGGTCTGGGTGGTCTCGTGGCCTGGAACCCCTGCAGATTTAATTTTTTTCTCCAGCCGTCTGGAGTTTTTTTTTGTTTTTTCTGTCCTCCCTGGCCATCGGACCTTACTTTTATTCTATGTTAATTAGTGTTCCCTAATTTTAATTTTTATTTATTTTGTCTTTTTTCTCTTTCTTCATCATGTAAGCACTTTGAGCTACATTATCTTTATGAAAATGTGCTATAGAAATACATGTTGTTGTTGTTATTGTAAAAAGGTTTGTCATTCTGTCACCTCAACTGAGAATGAACCTCATTTCCTCCCTGGGTTTTATTGATGAAATTTTTGTAATTTTTTTTCCATTTGACTTTTATTTATCTGTTCACGTAGTATTTGGGTGTTGTACCGTGTTAGCCATTATGAATGTAGTGAGAAGTCAAGCAAAATGACACCTTTTATAGGCTAACTAAAAAGATTACAATATGCAAGCTTTCAAGGCAACTCAGGCCTCTTCTTTAGGCAAGATGTAATCAGACAATTACATTACATCTCTTTGAAGAAGGGGCCTGAATTGCCCTGAAAGCTTGCATATTGTAATCTTTTTAGTTAGCCTATAAAAGGTGTCATTTTGCTTGACTTCTCACTTTACCTATTCACTAAACCTAAAAAGGCTGATTAGCTAAAAACACAATCCCAAGGACATAGTTAAAAAAAAAAAAACAGAAAAAGATTAAGTTAAAAACAACTGTCAATAGCAGAAGCATGGAACTCAAGAAAAGAGCCAGTTTTGAACAGGGCACCAGTGCATTGTGGGTATAAACACACCAATAGCCTTTTGCTCATTACAAAATAAGCTTTATAAAGAGGCCACTGTTAAAAGTGATAATATTGTTAGCTTTTCTTGAAGTCACCACTTTGTTGAAGTATCAATTTTATATCAAACAAACAAAAAAGTATGCCTGCTGTCTTTGCGTCCACCATAGCATAGTCGATCTTATGTTACTGCCTCATTTGTAATCTTTTAATTGAAATAGTATGGATTTTCTTACTTTGCAATAACTGTAACAAAACCAATTTAGACAGGCAATAAATGATTTTTTGTCTTGAGGCTAGAGTTTCCAAAGAAAAGGCAGAAAAACAGAAACACATCTGTGCTGCTGAAAGAGAAATCCAAAGGAGGAGACACACTTGTGCATATTCATGTGCTTTCCCTGGCTCTGTTCTTCAAACTATGAAACAAAACAGCAGCGTGAACAACAGCATTCTTAACTCTGTGTTGTAAGGTCTGGACACGGAGATGCAAGTGACAGCTGAGCACATTTATCATATACACTAGGGCAATCCAATACATGTAATATATATAGTTCTAAAAATAATCCCATTAGAAAGAATTATGAACTGTTGTGATGCAACATGTTAGGGCTCTGTCAGGTTGGATGGAGGTCATTGGTGGACAGATTATTTTCAGGCCTCTCCAGAGATGTTTGATTGGCTTTAAGTCTAGGGTCTGGTTGGACCATTTAGGAACATTTCTAGAGTTGACCCTAAGCCACTCTTGTGTTGTCTTTGCTTTCTAATGTTACAGGTTGAACCTTCAAGGTCAGTGTGATGTCCAGAGTGCTCCAGAGCAGGTTTTCATTCAGGATATCTCTGTATTTGGTTCCACCGTGTTTTCCCTCAACCCTGAGTAGTCTCCCAACCCCTGATGTTGCCACCACCATAAGTCACCATTGGACTGGTATTGCACAGGTGCAGTTCATGGTTTCCTCCAGACATGATGCTAATCTAGAACATATCCGTAGACTCATTTTATAGTCTGAGAATCCTTCAGGTGCCTTTTTCCAAACTAGAAACATGAATCTATGTGTATTTTACTGAAGAGAGGTTTCTGCCTGGCCACTCTGTTATAAAGCCTAAATCAGTGACGTGACGCAGTGGTGGTTATACTTTTGGAAATTTCTACCATCTCCACACAAGCTCTCTGGATCTCTGCAGAGTGAACACCAGGTTTTTGGTGACCTCTCTTTTACCAAGGGCCTTCTCCCGGGATTGCTTAGTTTGGCCAGGTGGCCAGCTCTAGGAAAAGTCATGCTTGTACCAAGCTATTTAACAAATATGGAGACCACTTTGCCCTTGAGCTGAAGACATTTGTGTAGCCTTCCCCAGATCTATGCCTTGACACAATCCTGTCTCTGAGCTCTGCATTGGACCAGTCAATTGAAATGACCACAGGTGGACTCCAAACATCTCAAGGATTATCCATGAAATGGGATGCACCTTAGACAAAGCAAAAGGGTCTGAATACTTGATTTTGCTTTGGTATTCTGAGGTACTGAATGTTGCTTGATGAGGGAAAATTAAATATAAATAAGAGTTCCTGATTTTTCACTGTTAACGCATATGATTAACATGTTAAAACGTTTTAGGGAATACATTTTTTTGCAACCTCTGATTGCATGAATTTAATCCAAATAATTTGACCACACTTCAGATGTTTTTAATGAAAAGGTGCCAAGTGAATTCAAGTCTATTAACTGTAGAACTGGGTCAAGGCTATGAAGGAATTACAGCCCATCGTGTCTAACAAAATATCATCACATCTATAATACAGGATCTCCTGTCTACTTAAAAGCATCATTTTCTCTCGTCTTTGTCTGATCCAATACTGAATTCTAGCAAAGCCTTCATAATCTTGTCTCACTATCAGCTGATAAGGGGTCTATAATGGAATAATAATGAATATTCTTTTTTCTCTTTGTTCAAGAAAACAGATTTATTTTGATTAAAAGTGTGGGTCTCATATGTCTTTTAGAAGAAACAGTAATGCACAGTTTGTAACACAATACTTTTTATAATAAGTAAGTATATAACATATTTAGTGACTTTTTTCAAGCAATGAGTAAAGTAACTAAGTTAACATTAAAGGTAACACTTCCCAACACTTGCCTATTGTAATCATTTGTTTTCTCTGTCTAGCTATTATATTTAAGCAACTGGCTGAATAGCCAGAAAAATGAATAATGACTTGTTTTTCTTTTTTGATGTTATTTTAAAGACAGCATTATTGGCAGTATCAAGTGTTAACTAATTTAAATTGTTATATGACTTAAAATAAAAAGATTACTTTAAACTGTTGGCTGGTTTATGTTTCATTTCTGTTTGTTTCTGTAATACAAAAATGTTCAATAAATGAGGCAGAATAATTTAATATGTCTAAGCAATTGTTTATTAAAAATGTTTTGTATGAGAAAGTAATCAGTTATTTCTGCTTAATAGAAATAATATCAATAAGTTTGATAGAAATACAAATACATTTTCAATTAACAGGCAGTTAATTTAAATTAAAACAGTTTATCATGCAATTAATCATTGTTAAATATTTTCATCAAACAGCATCCGTAATTTAAATGATTTTAGCACAAGGCTGCAACATAGCAAATTGTGAGAAAAGTGAAGAGAAAATTTGGAATACCTTATGAATCCACTGTATGTTCATCCTCCCAGAATATTTTCTTCACAGTATATTCAATAACTACCTCACAAAGTCAAGTTGTATTGATATTCCTTTAAATGTGATGATTCCTAAGGATCTCTTTAAGCACTTGTGTTACACCTGCCAAGTGGCCACTATTTCCTTGCATTAACATCTGAAGCTTTTCCATGTATTCCAGTGTGGTGTTATTTCATATGTCTTATGCCTAAAGAGTGACAGTACAGGGTAACCATGCTAAACAGTGACCAGAAGGGGGCACTCTTGAGGTGTTCCAAACCCAAATTTGATAATCCCTGTGGGCAAATGGTCTTTTTGTATGATCTTTGGAGGTCAAAGAAATGTGGACAAAAAGACAAAAAAATATCTAAAAGAAAGGTCTTTTTATTATAAGAGAGGAGCCTAAACACAGAAGAGCAGTTTTAGTGCTTTCAAAACTTTTTTTCATGGTGACCTCTCAAAAACATTTTTAAAATTCTTCTCAACATCCCAACATAATAATCCTCTGTATTTACATATATATCTCAATTTAAAAGGAAAGCAGAGATAAGAGTCATGTTTACATTTACAAATACATTTTTAATGAAAGATTTTCTACTGTTAGTGACCCACATGGGACTAGTGAGTTTTACCAATCTTTTTATTCTTCGGTGAAATGTGAGACAAGTAATCCTGTGTTTCTTCATCAAGCATTTTTAAATTTCAGCACTTTAATGCAGTTATCTTCATCATCACAGAAAAGCTACCCAGGCATAGGACTGTTCTCATCACAAATCATGTAAATCCAATTCTTTAATCCTCCTTGCTACTTTAACTTTTGTAAGTTTTACTGTCAATTTTTTATGTGTGGGAGTCCCAAAGCACATACCATATATACTCGCAGATAAGTTCTCCCGCTGATAAGTCGGGACTTGTTTTTACCAAATAATTTTTGGTATTTTATAATGTCGGTCTGATAAGTCGAATGCAGAAAACTCAAGCTGTTGGTCCAAGAGATTATGATATGCAAACGCCCACCTGAGAGAGAAACCATGGAGCACATGGCCTTTTTTTCTATGTGGGTGCGGCAATGCCCTGTATCAGCACATGCTCCTAACCTCTCTCTCTCTCTCTCTATTGTGCCTATGGTAATAACCAAACTATTCCGAAGCAACGTTTGCACTGTTTTGTGTTTTTTGTATCCCACACCCTCATACCTTTATCGTAACAACATCCCTTATCTACAATGGAGTGTTCGATCAGAAGAAAATATGAAGCTGGTTTTAAATTAAAAGTCGTTGAAGTGGCTAAAGAAATTGATAACTGTGTTGCTGTAACAAAATTCGATGTGTCTGAGAAACTGGTGTGAGATTGGAGGGGGCAAGAAAATGTAAAAAAAAAATGTAAGTGTTGCATTTTTGAACGGCCGTATAAGTCGGGGTCTGATTTTATGATCGATTTTTCGGGTTTCAAGACCCGACTTATATATGAGTACATACGGTAAGTCCCAAAAGCACTTCGAAAACTGTCCATTACTGGGGCATGAGTTTGGGGAGGGGGGGGCTGGGTGCTCATTAAAAAACCTGTTGAGATAAAAAAGGGACCACACAGAACCTTTATGAAATAAAATATTTCTTTTCAAAGACTCTGTTAAACAGTGAAGCACCGTAGAGCACAAAAAGACAAAAAGGAGTTGCCTGCAAGGCAATCCAAGGCAAACAAAAGTCCCAATACGAAATCCTAAGAATTTTCAAAATACAGAATGAAATATCAAAAATGCATTAAATCACTAAGCACAAGAAATTCACAAGAATTCACCACTAGTAAGCACATTCAAATGAATTACCAAATATTTTAGTGGAACCTGCAGTTTTATAGGGTGGAGGGCAGTTCCCAGCGGTGATTGGCAAGTGGTCTGGCTTCTTGGGGAGCCACCCACAAAACCCATAGAACATAACCCCCATTAAGGGTTGCCACAGCGGATCATCTTCTTCCATATCTTTCTGTCCTCTGCATCTTGTTCTGTTACACCCATCACCTGCATGTCCTCTCTAACCACATCCATAAACCTTCTCTTAGGCCTTCCTTTTTTCCTGGCAGGTCTATCCTTAACATCCTTCTCCCAATATACCCAGCATCTCTCCTCTGCACATGTCCAAACCAATGCAATCTCGTCTCTCTGACTGTGTCTCCCAACTGTCCAACTTCAGCTGACCCTCTAATGTACTCATTTCTAATCCTATCCATCCTCGTCACACCCAGTGCAAATCTTAACATCTTTAACTGTGCTACCTCCAGCTCTGTCTCCTGCTTTCTGGTCAGTGCCACCATCTCCAACCCATATAACATAGTTGGTCTCATTACCATCCTGTAGACCTTCCCTTTCACTCTTGCTGATACCCGTCTGTCACAAATTACTCCTGACACTCTTCTCCACCCATTCCACCCTGCCTGCACTCTCTTTTTCACCTCTCTTCCACAATCCCCATTACTCTGTACTGTTGATGCCAAGTATTTAAACTCATCCAACTTCACCAACTCTACTCCCTGCATCCTCACCATTCCACTGACCTCCCTCTCATTTACACACATGTATTCTGTCTTGTTCCTACTGACCTTCATTCCTCTCCTCTCTACAGCATATCTCCACCTCTCCAGGGTCTCCTCAACCTGCTCCCTACCATCACTACAGATCACAATGTCATCAGCAAACATCATAGTCGTCGGGGACTCCTTTCTAATCTTGTCTGTCAACATGTCCATCACCATTGCAGATACGAAAGGGCTCAGAGCTGATCCCTGATGTAATCCCACCTCCACCTTGAATGCATCCGTCACTCCTACCACAGACCTTACCATTGTCACACTTCCCTCGTACATATCCTGTACAACTCTTACATACTTCTCTGCCACTCCCAACTTCTTTATACAATACCACAGCTGCTCTCGAGGCACCCTGTCATATGCTTTCTCCAGGTCAACAAAGACGCAACTCCTTCTGCCCTTCTCTAAACTTCTCCATCAACATCCTAGGAGCAAACATTGCATCTGTGGTGCTCTTTCTTGGCATGAAACCATATTGCTGCTCATTAATCATCACCGCTTCTTAACCTAGCTTCCACTACTCTTTCCCATAACTTCATGCTGTGGCTCATCAGTTGTATCCCCCTGTAGTTACTACAGTCCTGTACATCTCCTTTATTCTTAAATATCCTCTCACATTCCAAGATTCCATTAAACAATCTGGTTAAAAACTCCACTGCCATCTCTCCTAAACACCTCCATGCTTCCACAGGTATGTCATCTGGACCAGCGGCCTTTCCATTCTTCATCCTCTTCATAGCTCTCCTTACTTCCTCCTTGCTAATCCATTGCTCTTCCTGCTTCACTATCTCTACATCATCCAATCTCTCAAAGTAGTCTTTCCATCTGCTCAACACACTCTCCTTGCTTGTCAGTATGTTTCCATCTTTATCCTTTTTCACCCTAACCTGCTGGACATCTTTCCCAGCTTGGTCCATCTGTCTAGCCTATCGGTGCAGGCCCTTTTCTCCCTCCTTAGTGTCCAGCCTCTCATACAACTCATCATATGCCTTTTCTTTAGCCTTCTACACCTTGCTCTTCACCTTGCGCCTTATCTCCTTGTACTCTTGTCTACTTTCTGCATCTCTCTGACTATCCCACTTCTTCTTTGCCATCCTCTTCCTCTGTATACTCTTCTGTACTTCCCCATTCCACCACCAGGTTTCCTTTTCCTCCTTCCTCTGTCCAGATGTCACGCCAAGCACCCTTCTTGCTGTCACCCTTACTACATCTGCTGTAGTTTCCCAACTGCCTGGTAACTCTTCACTACCACCCACTGCCTGTCTGACCTTCTCCCTAAACTCAATCTTGCAGTTTTCCTTTTTCAACTTCCACCATTTGATCCTTGGCTCTGCCCTCACTCTCTTCCTCTTCTTGTTCTCCAACATAAAGCTACAGAACACCATCCTATGCTGCTTAACTACACTTTCCCCCGCTACCACTTTGCAGTCTTCAATCTCCTTTAGATTGACTCTTCTGCATAGGATATAATCTACCTGTGTGCATCTTCCTCCACTCTTGTATGTTCCTCCCTCTTCTTAAAATATGTATTCACCGCAGCCATGTCCATCCTTTTGGCAAAATCCACTATCATCTGACCTTCTTTCTTCCTCTCCTTGACACCATACCAATAATCAATACATCTCTCAACACTGAGTTTGTGCCAGCCACTTTTAAAATCGCTTCTGTATCCCCCATGTTAAAAAATCTGGTCTTGATGGTCACAGTCTTAACAATTTTCGGCCTATTTCCCACTTACCTTTTCTGTCAAAGTTCTTGAGCGTGTTGTAGCCTCCCAGCTCACCAATTACTTAACCTCTAATAATTTGATGGAACCCTTTCAGTCTGGTTTCAGGGCGCAGCACAGCTGTGAAACTGCTCTTCTTTGGGTAACCAATGATTTGTTTATGGCAGCAGACTCTGGACAAACCAGCATATTAATTCTGTTAGACCTCAGTGCAGCATTTGACACTGTCAGACATGACATTCTACTGTCCAGAATGGAGAACATGCTGGGTATCTCTGGCACTGCCCTCCAGTGGTTCAAGTCCTATCTGACTTATAGGCAAGAGTTTGTTAGTCTTCGCTCATTCCTCTCCTTTTCTAATGCTGAGAATCTTGTCCATGCTTTTATCACATCCTGCATCGGTTATTGTAACTCGCTGCTGGCAGGTGCCCCTTCTAATCTTATATCACAGCTCCAGTTGATTCAAAACTCTGCTGCAAGAGTCCTTACACAAACCAGAAACAGTGAGCACATCACACCCATCCTGCTTCGCCTTCACTGGCTCCCTGCGTCTTACAGGATTGAATATAAAATTCTCTTAATAATCTACCAAACTTTAAATGGCCTTTCACCGGACTACATCAGTGAACTTCTAAATCACTCTGCTCCTGTTCGCCCAACTAAGGTCCTCTGATTCTGGTAATCTTGTTGTGCCTCACACTAACCTGCACTCTATGGGTGACAGGGCCTTCAGCTCCATAGCACCCAGACTTTGGAATGACATCCTGAAATTAATTAGATCACCTGACTCCATTCATTCTTTTAAAAACAACTTAAAACTCATCTATTTAGAAAGGCTTTTAACTTAACTTAACATTCTGCCCTTTCTTTCAGTTTACCTCTCTGTCCAGGTGCTCAGGATAATTTGTATGTCTGTTATATCACAAATTAGGTTATTTGTTAAGTTTTTCTTTTAGTATTGAATTTAGTATTTTACTCTGGTCTATTGTCCTTTATTCTGTTGAATGCTTTGTTATCTGTTTCATTGTTCTATTCAGAAAAACATTTGTATCCAATGTTACATATATCCTGTTGTTTTTTTTTCTAAGACTCTGTGAAGCGCCTTAAGCATTGGAAAGATGCTATATAAATAACATGTATTATTATTATTATTGTTATTATTATTATTATACCTACCCATCACCTCCTCGTCTCCTCTGTTCCCTTCACCAACATGTCCACTGAAATCCGCTCCAATCACCACTTTCTGTCCCTTGGCTTACACAGCTAGAAGAATTCTGTATGGAGGAGTAGGAAAAACTTTATGCCAGTCAATATCAAAGTTGGTTAGACAGTGAAAGGAAATGCTGACTTGAGGGTGCAACACCAACTAGTAGAGCCAAGGTATCACTTACTTCATCCACAGATGGGAATGGCATATCTGTGCATTCTTCATTGAATATATTACTGCAAAGTCAGATTTTCATAGTTTTTCCCCCAAATACATCACCTTTATCTACAGACACTGTTCAAAGTAAAGATCAAATCTTGATATGTCCACATTATTAAAAAAGAAAAAAAATTCACGGGATGTACTTACTTTGTCATATTTATTTTGATCCAGTCAGCAACATACAAAGAGTACAACGCTACATCGAAGGCATGAAATAAAAAATACATAATGACATATTTAAATGCATAAAAACTCAGAATTCTAGAATAGTTACTTATTTCAACTAAATTGCTTATTACTGCTGATATAAAACAGTTTCTAGTTTAATTTGTTTTAAATTTTGGTGGTATCACATCATAGAAGGTAAAATTTGGAAATAGTTATTTAAACATTGTTTTTGGTCATTTACAATCTCAACCACTTTTTTTTTGCTCTTTTGTTATACAATTCTTGAAGCCCTCATTGTGAATATCCACAGACAGCAGACCCCAATATTTTCCTAAGTTTATTTTTATTAGTCACAGATGGTCCCCCAGACCAGGCTAAGAATGAAAAAATCAGTACGTTCTCAATATGTTAGCAGAGATGTTCATTTTCCTCAGTCTACTCAGTAAAAAGCTGCGCTGTTGTCATTATTTGTAGATGTATTCCATGTTTTTATTTAAGTTCAAGCTACTATCAAATATGGTTCATAGATATGTAAAGCTACTAACTCTGCTCAATTTGTTCTGCATTGTATACCAGTGGCTATACTGGTTTTATTAAAGTCAACAAGCAGCTCTTTTGTCTTCCTTACATTCAATTGGCGGTTCTGCTCCTGGCACCACCACTGCACCTTCCTGAACTCTTCCCTAAAATGTGCCAAATTGTTAGAGGTGTGAATCAATCACATGTCTGTACGCCTTAGTCGGCTGCTGGCTCAACACACACAGTGCCTAAAACAATAAGGTGTAAGAAAAGCATTAAGGTCACCTGTATTACTTGTTACTGTAAATGCAAGGAGGGAAAAAAATGAGAATCTCAGTTTAGTTTGAATCCTAGGTCCTTTCCTAAGTACCCAAATGATTCAGTGTGACCAACTGCACCTTCTACTAATACCTGACATCTTCCTCTTACCATCTCTAGTCTTTCACACTCCCAATCAGCTGAATGTCTGTCACTTCTTGGTCTCTCAACCTTCTGACCAGACTCTACGCTTCAGCCCATAAGCATTTCCTATCCCCTCTGACACATTTTTGGAAGAGGGACACCTTGTCAGAGTTCCAACTGCTGGAGCCTGTGGACTCTGCACTTTAACAAGAGCTTGATTATAGTGTAAATTGGGACCAAATACACAAAATAGCAATCACAATATATTTGATCACATTGCTGCCACAAAGCTGCAGGAGTCTGGGATTAAGTTCCCATCAGCTCACTGTCTGTGTAGAATTCACACTTTCTTTCTATGTTTATGTGGGTTTTTCTTTAGGAAGTCCATTCCACCTTCAGTACATCCCGAAAATGTGCAGGGTGGGTGACTTGACTACTTGCCTGGATCTGAGTTATTAAGTAAATGTGCCTTAAATTTACAGGCTATTAAAATAATTTTCTTGAACCTCCAGGGTTTTGTACTCTTTTTTGCTTTGGTAAATGTTTCTTTTCATTATGAAGAATATTACGGTTTGGGTGTTGGTATTTTTACTTATTTGTGGGAAAAATTTACTTTTATTACACAATTCCATTAGTGTGCCACTATTGTATTAATCAGTCGCTAGGAACTGTGGTTTTGCATGACACAACATCTGACATCATAAAGTGTTAATCACCAGCAAAACACATCATCCAAAATCTGTGATCTGGATAAACCTCTTTAACAAAAAAAGTTTGCTCTTTCTTTTTGATTCTCTGCTTTTTTAAATGTATTGTGAGTCCCTATTTTCTACAAGTTTGTTTTGAGGTTTTAGCTTAGTTATTTAGGTCTCTTTGCCTTCGCAGTGATGGCCCTCTTTTTGAATTTTCATTTCTAGGTCCAAAATTTCTGTATCATCTTCCAGTTCAGAGTCTGAACATAACAAAATCAGGGATAGGACTTGGCTGGTAACAGCGAGAACCATAACCTTTTTTATTAAACTAGTTCCCAAGCAATTCTAATTTCAGGTTTTACATGTCTGCGGTGGGTTGGCACCCTGCCCGGGGATTGGTTCCTGCCTTGTGCCCTGTGTTGGCTGGGATTAGCTCCAGCAGACCCCCGTGACCCTGTGTTCAGATTCAGCGGGTTGGACAATGGATGGATGGATGGGTTTTACATGTCTTTCAAAACATAGTCCAATTATTAATTGGAAATTAACAGATATAGTTAAGAATTGTTATACATATTCCAATTAACTTTATTTCAGTCTATTTAGGATCTGTTTCTGTAATGTGTTTAATAAACAAAGCTCCACTACTCATGACTGGTGTCGCCGCTGTTAACAGTAAAACTATGGCAAGGAAACACAGCTGCCCTTCAGAAATTCCCTCTTAAACAGTATTTCAATGGGAAACAAATACACTCTTTCACGTCCCCTTTGCAGGATCAGCTGTGGGTTGTGGGCTTTCCACGCGACGTGCTTCTCGCACGAGTTTTGGAACATTTAAAAGATTGAGCCAATGCCAAACTAAAGGCTCACCCTCCAGTCCTCTCTCCCTCAGGCTGCCTCTGCTGCTGTCGCTGTCTCTGAGTCAGTGAACCCGCTTGATGAGGAGGACTTTGTGTTCTGGAGACGGGAGCCGAAGCGCCACATTTGACAGCTACAACCTGTGTGCTTTTCTGCTGTAGACAAACCCCATCTAGAAAAAGTCTCGTGTTTGTACCTGCCAGTTCAGCAATAAAGACAGTACTCCTTGGAAACCTGTTCCCTTTTCTAGTCTCCTGTGCAACTTAGTGAACCCAAACTTGACAACGGATATAGTTAGGAGGAACATATTCCAATTAACTTTATTCCAGTCCATTTAGGATCTGTTTTTGTACCTCCAACATACTATGAAGAATTTCAAGATGTGTTTAATAAATAAAGCTCCACTACATTACTCCCATATCATTCAAATGCTTGTGCCATCGACTTTACCTAAAAGAAAAATTTACATTTTATCTAAATCAGAGATTTATGCTATGGATAAGAGGATCCAAGAAAATGTAGTAAATGGATTTATTCAGATGTCTCACAGTCCTCTGAGAGGAGCAGAATTTTTCTTTGTAATGAAAAATGATGGAGGGTTGTGACCATGTATTGATTATAAAGAGTTAAATAATATTACCATAAAGAACAGCTATCATTTGCCTTTAATTTCTTCACAGGGGAATTAAGTTTCAGGTTCTAGCATATTTACAAAACGTGATCTCCACAGTACTTATAACCATATAAGAATAAGGGAAGGTGATAAATGGAAGACTGCCTACAAAACTACTACAGGTCATTGTGAATATGAAGTGATGCCCTATGGATTACTTTAGACTCTGACAATCTTTCACATTTTTGTTAAAAACATTTTCTGCAACTGGTTTGTGTACCGAATGTAAAAAGGGCAGTCAGTCCAAATAAATAAAAAGTGACAATCAGGAAAAAGAACAGAGTCAATGGGCAAAGCAAGATTAAAAACCCAAAGTCAAAAAGAGATATTTCAAATTGAAAATCTAAAATTGTAGTCAATGGGCAGAATGTTACTTGAAAATACCAGTAGTCAAAGTGCAAGGTAAAGAGTACACCAAGTTTGGTCCAGTCTTGGATATGCTTGTGAATATTATATGGTGATCTTTATACTGGAATATCGAGAATGTTGCAAGTGGCCCATCCGTGGTGTTTTATGGGGAACTGTTATGGAAACGGATGCCATAAACAGTGGTGCAGTACACAAAACAAAATGGTATCAGGAAAAGACAGTAAAAAAAATAAAACTTCTAAACCAAAGCTCTAAACAAAATTGTGATTTAGACTTTAGAATTGTGACTAGAGCTGCTGATTAACTGTACATACTGCATCTCTGTTGTTAGTCATTAGCACTAAAACATAAGTAACATGATAGTTAGAATTGTATACTAACCCTCACCTATTCTGTTTCTCTTCTCGGTACTCAAATGTGGCGCTTGGTGCCACGGCCCACCTGCCAAGTTGTTTTGCCTGCCTAAGGTAAAGTCATCTCTGATGGAGGATCGCAGGAATCGTGGGGTAGAGGGGTCCTTTCTTCGGATTGGCTGGCCCAACACTGTTTCAGCCGTGGAATGGCCAAATGGAGGAGGCAGCTTGATGGATGAGGTCTCCAGGAGTCTAAAATTATCTAAATCTTATTATGTGATATCATCTACTGTTAAATTCTGCTCCGTACTTCTAAAAAATTTTTAATTTTTTATTGAGGATTTGTTCTGTTCTGTGTATTGTATTGTAATGTATTGACCCCCTTCTTTTGACACCCACTGCACGCCCAACCTACCTGGAAAGGGGTCTCTCTTTGAACTGCCTTTCCCAAGGTTTCTTCCATTTTTTTCCCTACTGGATTTTTTTTGGGAGTTTTTCCTTGTCTTCTTAGAGAGTCAAAGCTGGGGGGCTGTCAAGAGGCAGGGCCTGTTAAAGCCCATTGCGGCACTTCTTGTGTAATTTTGGGCTATACAAAAATAAACTGTACTGTATTGTAAACTGTATTTAACAATTGTGATTCCTGAATTTAAAGCCCTGAAAGGGACTCAAGAATAATACTTGTGCTTCAGGAAAACCCAAGAAAAAAATAAGCACCATACATAACAGACAATTATAACAGTTTGGTATCTCATTCTTGAGCTATATTGATATCTTTAATTTTTTTTTTAACAATACTGTAGTAAGAAACAACATTTTAGGCATGTCAAAGAAGTCTTAGCTTGCCTTCAACAACATCACCTTTACAGAAAAATAGAAAAGTGTTCCATTGATATACTGTACTATTCCAAGAGTATGAGATGTCTTTTGAGGGGATATGTATGGACAGACCTATGGTCATGAGCTATGGGTAGTGACCGAAAGAACGAGATCGCGAATACAAGCGGCTGAAATGAGTTTCCTCCGCAGGGTGTCTGGGCTTTCCCTTAAAGATAGGGTGAGAAGCTCAGTCATCCGGGAGGGGCTCAGAGTAGAGCCGCTGCTCCTCCGCATCGAGAGGAGTCAGATGAGGTGGCTCGGGCATCTGATAAGGATGCCTCCTGGACGTCTCCCTGGTGAGGTGTTCCGGGCACATCTAACCGGGAGGAGGCCCCGGGGAAGACCCAGGACACGCTGGAGGGACTATGTCTCTCGACTGGCCTGGGAACGCCTTGGGATTCTCCCAGAAGAGCTAGAAGAAGTGGCCGGGGAGAGGGAAGTCTGGGCATCCTCTGCTCAAGCTGCTGCCCCCGCGACCCGACCTCGGATAAGCGGGAGACAATGGATGGATGGATGGATGTATGGACAGCAGTAAAGTAGCAGCAGTACCTAAGTAGAAGGCATCTGAAAGCATCAAACAAGTTTCAACGGTTCATGGCATACGCTAATTGCCACTATAGGTTTAATAAAGAATCTAGTGCCATCATCTCTCCTGAGGTATACAGTTAATGTAATAATGGAATGACTTTTAGACATGTTTCTGAGTGTCCCTAAGTAGTCCAGACAAATTCCAGACTTAAACCCAGTAGAACATCTGTGGAGGGACCTGAAGATGGCTGTACAGGCGCTTCTCATCCAATCTAACGATGCTTGAGAGGATCTACCAGGAAGAATGGGATAAACTGTGCAAAGCTTGTAGAGACGTAAGCAAGAAGACTCTAAGCTGGAAACGATGCCAAAGGGGCTTCTACAAAGTCCTGAACTAAGGGTCACTTAAATGAACGAGACATTTCAAGTTTATATTTTTTAATAAATTTGCAAAACCTACTGAAAACATGTTTTTACTTTGTCATTATTGGTTATTGAGTTTAGACTGAGGGGCAAAAATGGCAAAGTTGTCCATTTAAAATGAAATCTATAACACAAAGTGTGCATAAAGTAAAGGGGTCTAAATATTTGCTGGATGTACTGTGTTTTAGATTTGAGAGTTAAGGATCTTGTGCTGTGTTGTCGGTACTGTCACTCTCTAAAGGATATACACTTAGACTCTAAACCACAAGATTATCCATTGGGTCCCTATCTGGCCCAACTCCAGCAGGTCATTTAGCCAGGCTAAGCTCTCCCAAATATCATGGCAAGCACCTTCATTCACTCTGTCAGGTATAAAGTTACTAGTTGGATTTTTGACACTTTATCACATCCTCCACCCACTAGTATTTTAGATGCCCACTCCCAGTTAATATTTTGTTCTACAGCCAGGGCTGGTCACCACACATGCTGTGTACTATGACTTTGAGCAACTTATTACACATTTTACTTGAAAAACCATCCACCCATCCCTCCATGTTGCACACAAAGCAGGAACAATCCCTTGACAGAATGCCAGTTCATTGCAGTGTGAACACATTCACATGCAGGCCAATTTTTGCATCACCAATCCACCTAATCTGTATGTCTTTGGACTGTGGGGAGAACAAGCAAACTCCATGCAGGGAGCACCCAGGACACGCTGCCCTTATTGCACGGCAGAAGATGTACTGTGCTGCCCTCTATGAAAGTAAAAAAAAAATTATATTTGTTATGTTGACTAGCAACAGTTATAGTTCTTGAAAAAAGACGCGGTGATTATTATGAATTACAACAATTTGTGATCAACTTTATTTCATTAGAAATATTTTTGAAATATAAAAAGACAAGGGGGCTTTGCCCCCTGCTCGCTTCGCTTGCCAACCCCCAGGTTTGGTCCTGTGGAAATACAATTTAAAGTGTTTTTTTTCATGAGAATTGTTACATATGCATTATGTTCACTTTTTATTTTAAAATTTCAGTAAAAACAATATTTGGAATGAACTTTTCTTCAACATCGCATTGAATTTTGATTCCTTGTTTGGTCTTACAGCGTGATAATGTAACATATAACTGGCCGTGAGTGAATATTGTTTCTTTGTCTCTTAAATAACCCGACTTTTTCAAATGTTTGTCCTTGTGATTTGTTAATTGTCATTGCAAAAGCTATTATCACAGGAAACTGTAAACATTTTAATACGAATGACATATCAAGATCTCCTGTTTGCCTGAACACCTTTTCGAGTTCATTCAATAAAAATAAGACTTTCTGATAAAATAATTTATTTACGAAAGTGGGAATATCCAGAGCCGATGTAGCAGGTGGCATTGTTCGCAAGAAGCTGTGGATTTCTGGCCATTGTGGATTGCACGTCATTATAAGAAATAAATATGGCTGACCGATAGTTCTGGATATCGCCATTGCATCATGATATACTGTAACTGTTGCAATGCTCTTGGACTACGTTGATATGATGATGGTAATATTACTGCTTTACTTATTTTGAATTTGTCTGAACTATTGATATTTGAATTTTGAACGTGATCAATGAGACCTTGCTTATGCTCATTTCTAAGTTTAGCTTGATTTGATTTAATAGAGAAAAGACGATTAGCTGCAACTTTTACATACGTACTAATAATGTAATGTTGCGATAGACGTTGAGATGATAGAAGTGGGTTAAATACATGGGAACGTATCACTAATTTGGACCCGAAATATTGTGTGGGTGTTATTCGTTTTTCTGAATGCGTTTGTTTCATATTGTACAACCATCCTGTTTCGCCATCTGGGAAAAGGAAAGGAAAGGGTAAAGGGTCGGCATGTGGCAATGTATTTGACATAAATGACGAATCATGCTTTGCCTTTGGATATACACGAATATCTACTCTGTCTTTGATATCTCAGGCTTTTGAAGTTATTATCGCTGACAATTCGTCACATGTGGGTTTATTATAAATGCGACTGTGATCTTTCGGATTCATATAGAAATCCAAGAAAATTTCTTTGTCTGTGTTTTGCTGATAAATTTTGTGTAAAGTGCGATACTTTTGGACATATGAATTTGTATCCATTATTGGCGGTATAATTTCTATTACGTCGGATCGTTTAACTCTTTCGATTCTATATTGCATCGCTCTTTCGTGATCATTCAGATACACCTGACCAAATTGTGTTTTTTTCTAAATTAAACTTGTCATTACTGTCATTGTTGCGGGAACACAGATTCTCATAGCGTATGGTCCATTATTGTGTAAATCAACATTTTGTGCATTGAAAGATGCTAACACGAAATGATTATTGTAGATGTGTATATTTTGCCTGTAGTGTTTGTGGATTTCACTTTCACCAAACAACAAATGTTTTAATTCTTGCGGAAATGCCTCTTTATTGGGAAGCAGCAGTATTTTTCCCTGATGTCAACACAAATTAGATGATCTACAAGTCTCCAACTTAAACTTTAAAGCCTTACAATATCTACATACTTCCGACATATCACCTATGTCTATATATTCAATCTCTTTTTGCTGTTCCGTTATTTCACCTAGTAGGGCTGTGTATTGGCAGGAATTTTGCAATGCGATACGTATCATAATACAGGGGTTATGATTCAATATATTGCGATATATTGCAATATTGTAAGCAAGGTGATATATTAATTTTTTTTTAATCTAATTTTAGGAAAACTATCATAGTGTGAAAAACACACCACTATATGCATAAAAAAATTTTAAAAACTTAAAAGTTAAAAAAGTAAAGAGTTAAAAAAAAACTTTACTTTTTTATGCAATCAGAACAGTGAGATCTGCAACTGCATTTATCACAGTCCCTATAACTTCAGACATCATGGCAATACCTTTTGTGCAATCTGAGGAAAGGAATTAACATGTTCCTATATCACTAAAAAATCAGTGTACTTTTTGATCCTGCTTTAAAGGTTCACAGTATGACACACTATGTTTCAAGTAGTTTATAAGAAAATGCATAACATCATAGCACTATAATCTGAACAAAGGAATTAACATTTGTTTACAGTATATCAGTAAAAAATAAAAGTGCTTGCAGGATTCTTTAAGTTAACAAATTGAGTAAATTAAAAAAAATCAAACAGTATTACCTATAAATTCAGAGAGTATATATATTAAATTCTGCTTTAAAGGTTCACATTCTGTTGTATGTAGGCCATTTTTTAATTTTTCATTCTCAAGTGGTTAATAAAAGAAAATGCATTGTCCTTGTAACATCCAACATCATAACATTATATTTTCTGAATTCTTAAAAAAGTAACTACATCTGCCTATATCAGTGAAAATTAAAAGTGCTTGCAGGATTCCTAAGAAAATATTAAACAAATGCAAGAAAATACGCATATACAGTGATCCCTCGCTATATCGCGCTTCGCCTTTCGCGGCTTCACTCTATCGCGGATTTTATATGTAAGCATATTTAAATATATATCGCAGATTTTTTGCTGGTTCGTGGATTTCTGAGGACAATGGGTCTTTTAATTTCTGGTACATGCTTCCTCAGTTGGTCTGCCCAGTTGATTTCATACAAGGGACGCTATTGGCAGATGGCTAAGAAGCTACCCAACTTACTTTTCTTTCTCTCTCTCTTGCGCTGACTATCTGTGATCCTGACATAGGGGGTGTGAGCAGGGGGGCTGTTCGCACACCTAGACGATACGGACGCTCGTCTAAAAATGCTGAAAGATTATCTTCACGTTACAACCTTCTGTGCAGCTGCTTAGTGAAGCGACATGCTGCACGGTGCTTTGCATACTTAAAAGCTCAAAGGACACGTATTGATTTTTGACTTTGTTTTTCTCTCTCTCTCTCTCTCTCTCCCTGCTCCTGACGGAGGGGGTGTGAGCTGCTGCCTTCAACAGCTTTGTCTTTTAAGTATGCGAAGCACCGCGGCACAAACAGCCCTATTGATTTGTTTGCTTTCCTCTCTGTTTCCTTTGAAGAGGAAGATATGTTTGCATTCTTTTAATTGTGAGACAGAACTGTCATCTCTGTCTTGTCATGGAGCACAGTTTAAACTTTTGAAAAAGAGACAAATGTTTGTTTGCAGTGTTTGAATAATGTTCCTGTCTCTCTACAACCTCCTGTGTTTCTGCGCAAATCTGTGACCCAAGCATGACAATATAAAAATAACCATATAAACATATGGTTTCTACTTCGCGGATTTTCTTATTTCGCGGGTGGCTCTGGAACGCAACCCCCGCGATGGAGGAGGGATTACTGTATTGATAGTGAACATTTTCAGATCTTAAACTTGGATTGCACATGTTGTTACAGTTTGTATTTATGTCAGTGCTTATTTTTTAATGTCAAGGTTTTTGTGGAGGAAGATGAGCTGGTCAACATGCCCAGCTTTCAGAACTCTTCTCTGTGGTAACAATATCTTGCGGTGGAGCTGAGAGATTCCAGTACCTTCATTTTTACCTCCTCGTACAACTTGGGCACAGCGATGTCAGTGATGTGTTGTTGGTAATGAGGGTCCATTGTATTCACCATATTTCAGAAGGCTTCATTCTCTACAACACTCAGAGGGTGCATATCTTTGCAAATGAAATAGAGTATTGACTGAGCTATTTTGTTTGCATGAGTTTAGATCTGTTAGCTAACTTCAATGTGTGAACTTGTTCCATAGTGAGTTGAGAGGGACCCACTTTATTAACGTTTGCCGTTTGCTGCGCCTTTATCTGTACATCAGAATGGTGTATCAGATTCATTGTGTTCCCCGAATATTTGATTTTGGCATGGCACAATTTGCAGACGACATGGCTCTTGTCTATCTCCTTAGTGCCTTCTTTATTGTGAAAGCCAAAATGAGCCCACACTTTCGCTTTGTACGCCGCAGGAGCCGGTCTAACTCCTCTGGATTCAGCCATCGGTTGTTGTGTTACTAGTCAGCTTGGTTTATCATTGCACGATCCACGTTGTCTGCCAGATCCACTCGCCTGAGTATTGAAAGCCTACATACGTCAACCCTTATGCTATTTCCTGTCTCAATTTATGTTGTTACGTTAGCTGCTATCTTGCGATCAGGGATTTAAACGCAAAATGAACTATGTGCCTTGAATCTTTGAATGTAAACCAGTAATTAAAAATCGATACTATGTTTTTGAGAATTGATCCACTATCAAAAAACATAATATTGCAATACTGAATTGTATCGATATTTTTTTACACCCCCACCACCTAGTAATAATTTCCATTTGTTTATGCGAATGCGATCTGTACTCCCTTTTCTTTCTAAACTTTCGAATTTTAGTACTGTCATATTTTTTAACTTGCTCTGCATGTGTTTGGCGCCAAGGTTTTTTTTTTGAGCCTTTCGAATTCCACTGCTTTCATAATCTGTAACCTGCTCTGCATGTGTATGGCGCCAACGTTTTTGAACGTCTTTATGAAGTTCTACTGTGTTTTTTACTCTTTGTCTTTTATTTCTGACCCCATTTGGACCTGCAAGGTTTTCAATTCCACTTGTTCCGGGCTGATTATTAATTTCTTTGCCTAGATCACCGTTCCACAGGAACATGCTTCCAATAGATGTCAGTATGACGTGACTTGACCATGTCGCGGAAAGTGAAAGTGTCTCTGCCTCTCTAAAGTGTCTCTCTGTCTCTCTTCCGAAGATCACGACTCGTCGCAAGACTTATTTTATAATAGTGAGATATGTACAATTCTCTCCACTGACAAAGAGTTACAAATGCGAACTGTGTGGCGGACAAACTGGGCCCTTGCCCGGCCAGGACGCCTCTTCTGTATATGGTCCGGGGGAACAGGCATGGACTGAACAGTATCTCCCCCGGGACGCCCACCCCGGGTGGCAGTGGTGCCTCGGATTCCCGCAGGGTTCCGTGGGAGATGGAGTTCTCTACGACCCTGTTGAGATCTGGGGGTGCCACCAGGGGGTGCTGCAGTGGTTCCTGAGCCCAGGTGGGCAGTTCTTCCCCCAGACCTGGAAGTACAGCCGGAAATGGGTCATCAAACATCTGGAGCACTTCTGAGTGGGCTATAAAAGGAGCCAGCAGCCACCACTCTGGGAGCCATAGTCGGGAGGAGGGAGACAAAGCTTGCCGGAGAGGAGTGGAGGAGAAAGAATAAGACAGAAGAAGAGAAAGAAAAGTATTGTGTGGATTTTGCTTTTGTTGGGACTTTGTTGTGCCTGTTGGGATGGGGAAGGCATTGCCCACAGGCGAAGAAAAGAAAAATAAAACATTTATTTGTTTTTATAAGTGTGCCACCCATCTGTCTGTCTGTGTCGGGTTGGGTGGCTGGCACGCCCCCCCAGTGGTCTTGTTACAACTGTAATGACTTGTCTCAGTACACTTAAATTAATGAGTCAATCTTCATTTGATATAGTTCCTTACACATTACCTGGTGCATTACATTAAAAGATTATAATAATAAGCAAAAAAGCAGATTACTAGAAAAACTAAATCAAATGATGGGACTAGAAAAAGTCAGCAAAGGTTCAAACAGATAAAAAGGAATGACAAAGTACAAAGAAGTAGCAGGAATTGAAAAGGAGCACTCCTGAGTCCATACCCGTCAGCAGATTGACACCGAGGAAGCAGCAAAAAGGTTAGGCCACTGATTTATCATCATGAGGTTGTCAGCTCTTTCCACTTTCTATATTTGTTATGATAGGCCCATGATTGTCATTTATAGTTGCAAAATAAGCAACATGAAAACAATCGTCATTAAAAAAAATCAGTTAAATGATTTTAAAAATCAACATTGGCAAACTACATATGAAACAACACATGAGTAATGTGAAGTAAATAGGAAACAAACTGTTTAGACAACACAGTTTGGACAGTAAGAATGAGTAGCTAATAAAAGAAATAAAGAAAAAGGATGAAAAATTGAGTATACTTATTTTTTTTATTAGAATGAACACTCAGAGCCAAGCCAAATCTGTTTTATAGTCATCATCTCTTCCTAGCATCTGTGTTTCAACCCTCTGACCTTCGCAAGCGCTTTGGTTTCAGTTTGCCAAACGGCACGCCTGCTCTGATGAAATAAATCCATTAGCACCATGTTATATAATGCGGAGTCTCAAAGCAAACATTTCAACACATTACAATGAATCTATTGCAGAAGTGAGGCCACTGCTGCTAAACATGAAGTACAGTGCCAGGGCATTTGTGCCTACTGAGTGTAATCCATGCCTACCTACTTTCTATTAATCCTCTTTATGCTCTTGACATGCTTTCAATAAAGTGTCTCATTTGAATCCCAATGGTACAAAACTCAAACATAATCTCCACTGCTGCTTTGTCTGAGTTCTATTATCTGCCATATCCAATAAAACAAACAAAAACAAGTATTTGCTGACTGGCTATTTCAAAGGTGCTTATATGATCTGCTGAGTACTGTTAAGCGATCCTGGTTTAATTTTAAAGGAAAACACATGCATTTCTCAAGTTATTATACCTATGAAGTACAAATACAATTATGAATTCCCATTTAGCTATTAACTAAAATCATTCAATCCAGTGTATGGAAGAAGGGACTTTGACCCCATTCCATCAGCATCAGGTACAAGAGAAGAACTGATCGTGGACAAGTGTCAGATCATTGCAGATGTTAGTAATTAGAATATGTGTATATAATATTACAAAATAATTGCAATAATGTGTGTTGCACACTTATCATTTTAGGTTGAAGAGATAGCATCTGAGCAATGGGCTGTAGACAACTTGAACTGCCAACACCCCACATGCACAAAATGTCTGAATAAATGACGTGTTAAGCACCTTCATCTGGTGCTCACAATATGAACATGCCATTTGAAAAGAATGTGGATGGTTGCAGTTTAAAGTTGATGCATGCCAAGTGTCTTGAAAACAATGATTTTCTATAGGTAAAAATACATGAAATACATGCTCTGCATGCATATGCCAAGAAAACACACCTCCTAGGATTAATGAAAAGGTCTTCTGTACACCAATCAAACAAATTTTAGGCTAGGAAATCCCATATGGTGCAGTCATTCAAGAGGAACAGCTCAAGTCTGTGACAATAAACTGTGTGACTTACAGTGGATTCAGAGAATATTCAGACCCCCTTCACTTTCTGCACTCTTTATCGTGTTAAGGATAAATTTGCCATTTTTGCTCATCAATCTACACTCAATACCTCATAATGACAAAGTGAAAACCTATTTTCAGAAAGGTTTGGAAATTTATTCAAAATCACAGACCTAAATCTCTACTTCCTATAAGTATTCAGAACTTTAATTCAGTAACTTGTAAAACCCCTTTAGCTGATTTCCAACTTTAAGTCTTTCTGTGCCAGCCTGTCCAAGCTTTGCACCACTGGGTTTGGGCAATTTATTCCATTCTCCCTGGCAAATCCATTCAAGCTCAATCAGTTTGGATGGGAAGTGTCTGTAAAGTGTCATCTTTGGCTCTCTCCATACATGTTCTATGAGTTTAAATTTAGGCTTTGGCTGGCCCACTCTGAGACTTGTGCTGAAGCCACTCCAGCATTGTCTTGGTTGTATAATATGGGTCATTGAAACATGAGCCTGAGATTGCATGCACTCTGGAGCAGGTTTTCTTCAAAGATCTCTTGGTATTTGGCCATATTCATCTTGCTTTCAATTCTAACCAGTCTCCCTGTCTCTGCATACTCAATAGGATGATACTTCACCATAGGGATGGTAATATAAATCAACTGCTGGTCTTCACCAGACATAATGCCAGGAATTCTGCTCAAAGAATTCAATTTCTGTCTCATCACACCACAGAATCTTTTTCCTCATGCCCTCAGAGTTCTTTAAACTGTCATATGCCTTTTTCTCAAGAGTAGCTTCCATCTGGGCCACCCTACCATAAACGCTACCCATGGTCATCTTCTTAAAAGGTTCTTCCATCTTAGCAGAGGAGTTCTGAATCTCTGTTAAGTGTTGGAATTCTTGGTGCCTTCCCTGAGCAAGTCCCTTCTTTCTCTGGTGGTTCCAAATGTTTTCCATTTCACAATTCTCAATGACACTGTGATCCTGGGAACACTCAAAGTTTTAGAGATTGTTTAATTCCCTTGCCATTACCTGTGCCATGCCACAATTTAATCATGGAGGTCTGCATAGAGTTTCTTGGACTTCATAACTTGATGTGAATTATGGGGACTTCTATACACAGGAACATGTGTACCTTTCTAATCAAGGTCCATCACTACAGTTTTCCAAAGCTGAATTGTAGCATATCTCAAGGAAAACGTAAGCAAATAGAATGAACCTAAAGAACAATTCGGATGCCAGATCAAAGGGTTGGAATACCGATAGGAGTGAGAGATTTCAGTTTTTGATTTTTAATATATTTGCAAACCTTTTTGAAAACATGTTTTCACTTTGTTATATGGGTTATTGAATGTAGACTGATGGACAAAAATGCAAAGATTTTCATTTAAAATTAAGTCTACAACACAATAAGGTGTACAGAAAGTGAATCCACCCTATGAAAAGCTTTTGTGGAGAACTATGTAAACTCACCTGTGCCGGGTAGGTATGCTATCTTAATTCAGTAATGCTGTCTGAGGTGGTGGTGGTGGTGAACAAACAACTGTATTGGCAATAGCAAAAAAGAAACAAACCACTCACCGAAAGGAGCTCAGGTCTGTGTGAGTTAACTACAGTACCATGATTAGTGAGAGGAACTGCTCTACCCTGAATCTTCTGAGTGACTGTTTACACAAAGCTTAAAGACGAGCTGCGATGCACATACTGCATAAAACACTCTTTACTGAGTACAGGCTCTGAGCATGAGCACAAATCAGCAATTATAATACATTAAAAACAAATGAGTGTGACACCACCATTAACCACTTTTTTGTTTCCTTTAGAATGGGGAACACCCTGGAGGAACTACTGACATCTCATCTGACTCAACTGACACACCCTCTCATCTCCACCCACTATAAAAGATCCCAACCAAGTCCCCGTTCAGATTGGAAACCTGTTTTTGAGAAAGACTCAACTCTTCAGAGAACTAAGCACATCTAACATGTTAAGGAGCTTTATATCTGTAACCTTATCAACTAATCCAAACCTGATATTACTTCAAACACCCTTCTTACATTTAAGTTAGCAGGACCAAATGTTCAGTAAGTGATCAGAAGACATGCAGGCTTCAACACAGGGGGGCATCCATTGGAATCTGCAGATAGCATTTACTGACTTTCAGAAGAATGCTGAAAATGGTCTAGTCGGCAAAAGATTCTCTTTATGTTCATTCACTTTATTACATAATAAATGAAGACTGAATGCTCAGTATTTGGAGAAGTTACTCATGAATCAGGAAAGAGTCCATAGGCGCGGATCTGTTCCCATCAACTACTACTTATGATAGAAATAAAAATCTAAAATTCAAACATGAACAATAAAAAAGGATCAAATATCCAACACTGGATAAAAAATAATAGTATAAAACACTAATCACAAAAGATTAACTCAAGAAACACAGAGCTTTGAATTGCAATAGAAGACAACAAGCCAGAATACAACTCAAGAATACAAGTATTACAAGAAAACCAAGCAACTCACCCTGAGCATCTGGATGGGGAAGGTAAACTGAAAGAAGGCTCAGAATGTCAGGGTAAGTGTAATATCTTCCTGAATGAATGAGTCTGAAATAGCCAGTTAGTTAGTAGAATGAGTTGAGTTGGCTGATCTAATTAATTTGAGGAGGTTGTTCCAAAGGATGTGTGCTATACAGCAGAAAGCTTTGTCACCCATAGAGCGCAGGTTTGTTTGAGGCACAATAAGATTGTCAGAATCAGTGGTTCTTATTGGGCAGATAGGAGCAGAGTAATGGAGGTTACTGATGTAGTCCAGTGCAAGGATGTTTAAAGCTTTATAGGTCAGCAATAGAATTACTAAACTATAAACAATACTATAATTCTAAACTGTTACTAACCCCACTCTATTCTGTTTCTCTTCCTGGTATCTTGATGTGGCCACTGCTCTACTGCCAAGCATTTCTCCTGCCCACAGAAACAACACCAGATATACTGTGAGCATTGGAGTCAATGAATGATAAGATTCTGTCTTCACATAAGATGGCCCAGCAGAGACTCTTCTATCGAAGGACCTGCAGAAAAAGGGGGTTCCAGTTGGCCATGGACTCTAGAAAAGCCACTGTGGCTGACTTTCTCTGTTATAAGTGAGGGTCACAACTGAGGCTGCTGACAGAATTTGTTTCTGTCTTATACACTGTCAACTGGCCACAGTTCAACAATAAATTATATGGACAGATATTGTTGGTTTTCATTTATATTAATTTCAAGCTACTTTACTTTTGTCTGTTTAAACAAATGTGTATTAATCCTGTAGTTAGTAATCTGAATAAAGTACATTCATATTCTACCTGAGAACTTGTCACTGTGCTCTGTGCCTGTATTCAGCAAAGAAAATCTGAATTGAATAATAAACTGAATCCTGTAAGACACAGGGCATCAGTGAAGCAGAGCAGGATGACTCTTACATCCTGGAGGTGTGATAGCAGGGGCACCTGCCAGTAGCAAGTCACAGTAGTCGGGATGTAATAACTGCATGGACACGTTTCTCAGCATTAGAAAAGGAGAAGAATTAGCAAAACATGGAATATTTTATGGAAGCGGAAGTAAGAAAGTTTCTAAATGTGATTTCTTTCAGTAGAATAAGATAGGGAGGAATCAAAAATGACACCAAGACAGTATGATGATATCATCATCAAGAATGATTGAAAAGGAACTTATTTTCTGAAGTCATTCTGTTTTGTTGCAGTTTAGTTTTTAAGAATTATGTTCCATCCTGGTTTTAATTTCACTGATGAAGTTGTTAGCTGAGAAAGCTCTGATGAAGTTTCACTTTTAACACTGAATTAGATCTGAGTATCATCCGCTAAAAAACGAGAACCCAGGCCAAATAATATGGTGTAGGGGAAACATGTAGGTACAGAATAGCAAAGGGGCCGAGGGCAGAGCCGTGAGGAACTCCTTGTGTGATGGTCGCTGAGATGGACCTGCTGTGGCCATCAGTCAGACAGGACTTAAACCACTGGACAGCAGTGCCAGTGACACCCAAAAAGTTCCCCATTCTGGACAGGAGAATATCACACTAGACAGCAGCACTAAGCTTTATAATAGAATTAATATGCTGATTTGACTCAAAGCAGAGCAGCCTGAGCAGCTCTCCTTGGCTACCCATAAGCAATAAATTGAAGTTATACTCATAGGATGGGATAAGCTGCACTAAAATGTTCTCTTCTGAATTTCCTGAAGAATTTAGCAGGTTACTTTATTAAAAAATAAAAAATAATAAGCTTGAAAGTGTACAAAATAAAAAAAATATCCTGTGTAACTGGCCAGTTGGTTTCAGTGATAAATATGCAACAGTAACAGACAATTGGTTAAAAATGAAAATATTTATGACAAGTGCCAGATTGCTTTCAATAGCTCCCAGCTATGAAAAATATTTTAACATCACAAATGGAACATCATAAATTAAGCAGACATAATTCATGCAAATCTATAAATAAAATATACTTAATAGATTGTGCAATGCCATTAAGTTGGAAGAACACTTTATATTTTAATATTGTCATTAGCTATAGAAGAAGATTAAAAGATTTGGGAAAACAAATTCCATTACACAGTAAAGCATATTGTTGTGAGCGACACTGGAATTATCTTACATTAAGTAATGTAGTAAATAGCTGGATATAAATACCAGTCCTTCCATAACATACTGTATGAATGGTATCTATTACCAGCAAGGCCCTGGGCACACACAGCAAATCTGACATTCTTCTTGGGCTTGCCTAAACGTGTTGGGCTCAGCTCAGTCTTGAACTAATTTTATGTACAACCAGTACATTGAGGTGGTACTTTGACAGCACTTCTGCCACCCCCTCCCATCTCAGAACCCAACCCCTTCTGGTCTTTGAGAAAACTAAGCAGTTTATAACACATCTCAAGGAGGAAGAAGAACCCGAACACAACGTAGAGTACAACAAGTTATTTGGTTCAACTTCAAGCATTGTGTACAGCTATTCCATCCGACGAGTAAGCACTAAGAATGGTAACACTCAACCATTGTTATCTTATATATCATATATATCATATGATTAATTTAAATTTACATTTGGAGAATTAATTTTCTTGCTGCATTGCAACATCTGATACAGACTTATGTTGACACAAGTTATTTATTTAAATAGACAATTGAGGTCAGTGGTTAAGATACCAGTCTGATTGTTTTACACATGGAAGAAAAACAAATGCATTTGACACAAACTGAGTGCGGTCAATGTAACAATCTGAATGACAGGCTGACAAAATGTATAACACTGTGCCGAGATACTAAAGCAACAAATCTATGATGTATGACCACATACAAAACACGCATGCCATTTACAAGGTTAGATAGCCACAAACTGCCACACTGTCAGCACCAGCAAGAAAACACTCTGCTGTCTGGTGGGCTGAGGAAATTAATAATAATAATAATAATAATAATAATACATTTTATTTATATAGCGCCTTTCCCATGCTCAAGGCACTTACAGAATATAATAAAGAACGGCAGAATATACAGTATATAGCATTGTACAAACCAGATAAATAAATAAAGAAGATTAAGACAGTAAATTCTGAAAAAAAAAATAGACAACATAATTGATGGTCTAGCACACACATACAGGTTACATTGGCATCTTGACAGAGAAGTAAACTGAGAGAACTTACACAAAGGGCATGTACAATGAGAAAACAAGACATGTTATCAATCATGGTGGATAACAGCAAAGCTAATCAGTTATCCTGAAGCACTTTACCAAAAACACACCAAAGCTCAAGCCCAGTTGGCCACACTTACAATGTACTTTTTGAACATTGCTGTCAACAGAGAATTTTATCACAATAACATACTATCACACAGATCAAAACTAAACACATGAAACTGTTGATATTACAGACATTAAATGTTCTAGCAAAGCAGCCTTGACAAGGAGTTAAGTAAAGTGGTAGTGGTATGTTCATTGTGGCTGCTAATTGTGATCCGAGCCAAAGCAGAACATTTCAAGTATCAACTTCAAGTTGTAATGAATCATGGATTGAGTACACAATTTAACCAATACAGCAGGCCAACTGAGCATACCTTGCACAACAGCATCATCAAAATGGGTGTTCAGCTGCCAGACTGTGAACTGACTCCTCATCAAGTCCTTCTGCGCCTAAACAAAAATGAAGAAAATGTTCATCAGTAATATAAAGAAATTTTGACATAATGTAAAACACATTTTTAAATGAATAATGCTCAATAAAAACGTTACCCTTGTCTAAATGTGTTTGATATTAAGAAGGGTACCTCTTGTTTATGAAACAGGATCACATTGGAACCCCTACTAGGTACAGTATGTGTTCAACACCCCCTAGATTTCTGATGAATCTAAAGGACTCTGTGGCATGGCATTATGAAAAGCTGGTTAGCACCATTACCTCACGGCTACAGTCCCACAGTTAAATCCTGACCTGACTACTGCTCAAACCATGTTTTCACTTTGTCATTCTGAAGTAATGAGTGATGCTTGATGAGGGGAAAAATTAATTTAAATAATTTTAGCACAAGATTGCAGCATAAAAAATATGTAGAAAGTGAAGGGGTCTGAATACCTTCTGAATCAACTGTATACTTTGGCTCACTGTGATTCCTTAATGAACCAAACAAGTCCAGAAAATGAATGCATGGACAATAATAATAATACCGTCACTTAATGATGCCAGCCAACACAATTTAAAAGCAAACCTGTGTGCACCTGGAAATTAGGATGGCCTCAGACTTACTAAGTCTGAATGTTCCCTCTAAATTACATTTTTGGCAACCAATCAAAGAGGCTTTGTTCATACTACTTTTTTAAATACTAGGGAGCTTTGCCCCCTGCTCGCTTCGCTGGCTATCCCCCGGGCCTGCACTACACACCAGCCTCTTTGCGGTTCTGCCGCTCGTGTATGGGGATGTGAATGTACAATTTAAACAGATTGTTATTTTCATGGGAATTGTTACATATGCATAATAGAACTATTTTACATTACAGCGAGTAATTAACCATAGTAAAAAATAGTAAAACGTAATAATTTGAAAGTAAATTATGTTTCATGTTGTGTTAGAGTTATTCGTTGCGTTATACGTTTTCTTTCTGTTTGGCTTTGAAATTAACACGCAAATACTTTTTAAACTTACACTTTGACTGTAAAACGTCAGTAAAAACATTTTTTTAAATTAAATTTTCGTCAATATTGCATTGAATTTTGATTATGTGTTTGGACTTTCATCATGAAAATGCAACATATAACTGCCCATGATTGAATTTCGTTTCTTTTTCACATTAAATAAAATGACTTTTTCGAATGTTTGGCTCTGAGATTTGTTAATTGTCGTTCAAAAGCTATTCTAATGGGAAACTGTTAATGTTTTAATACGAATGGCATATCAAGATCTCCTTTGTTGTCTAATGTTATCCGCAGAAGATTTGCTGCATTACCTTTCTTGGATACATCCTTCTTTCTACAGTAATTCGGCTGGGGGAAGACCAGAAGATGTTATATGGTTGTAGATATTCCTTGGGATATTGTAAGTTGATGTTTTCATCTTCCACACCATCACCACCAACTGTTTCAGCATAGTCTATTGATATGCATTTAACCAATTTGCCGTGTAACCGATCAACATTTTTGGCGTAAATTCATTTGACTTCATCGTTTCTCGGCGCTAGGATTGCCCATGTACTCATTTTTTCTGTTGATAACCCTTCGTGATGAAATCCTTCAATAAGATTTGGACATAATACATCTTCTTTAATATGAATATAAATGAGAAATATGTTAAAATTTATTAGAGCTGAGAGAGCAGGAACTGTGTCTGTCAAAAGCATTCACACAAATGAGAAGTGAGAGGACTGTGTGTGTGGTTGAATATGGTTGAGAGGAGGGCTGGACTTGAAAAAATCTCATGGCCAAAGTTTCGTCTCGTGGAACTTAAAAAAAATATCTTCAAAAAACTCTTGTCTCGTCACAGGATTTTTTTATATAATATAATGATCATTTTTTTAGAAGAATGCAGGCTAAGGGTAAATGCAATCTCATCTACAGTTAGGTCCATAAATATTTGGACAGAACAACTTTTTTCTAATTTTGGTTCTGTACATCACCACAATGAATTTTAAATGAAACAACTCAGATGCAGTTGAAGTGCAGACTTTCAGCTTTAATTCAGTGGGGTGAACAAAAAATGATTGCATAAAAATGTTAGGCAACTAAAGCATTTTTTTAACACAATCCCTTCATTTCAGGGGCTCAAAAGTAATTGGACAATTGACTCAAAAGCTATTTCATGGGCAGGTGTGGGCAAGTCCGTTGTTATGTCATTATCAATTAAGCAGATAAAAGGCCTGGAGTTGATTTGAGGTGTGGTTCTTGCATGTGGAAGATTTTGCTGTGAACAGACAACATGCGGTCAAAGGAGCTCTCCATGCAGGTGAAAGAAGCCATCCTTAATCTGCAAAAACAGAAAAAACCCATCCAAGAAATTGCTACAATATTACAAGTGGCAAAATCTACAGTTTGGTACCTCCTGAGAAAGAAAGCAAGCACTGGTGAACTCAGCTACGCAAAAAGACCTGGACGTCCACGGAAGACAACAGTGGTGGATGATCGCAAAATCATTTCCATGGTGAAGAGAAACCCCTTCACAACAGCCAACCAAGTGAAGAACACTCTCCAGGGGGTAGGCATATCGATATCCAAGTCTACCATAAAGAGAAGACTGCATGAAAGTAAATACAGAGGGTGCACTGCAAGGTGCAAGCCACTCATGAGCCTCAAGAATAGAAAGGCTAGATTGGACTTGCTAAAGAACATCTAAAAAAGCCAGCACAGTTCTGGAAAAACATTCTTTGGACAGATGAAACCAAGATCAACCTCTACCAGAATGATGGCAAGAAAAAAGTATGGAGAAGGCATGGAACAGCTCATTATCCAAAGCATACCACATCATCTGTAAAACACGGTGGAGGCAGTGTGATGGCTTGGGCATGCATGGCTGCCAGTGGCACTGGGACACTAGTGTTTATTGATGATGTGACACAGGACAGAAGCAGACAAATGAATTCTGAGGTGTTCAGAGACATACTGTCTGCTCAAATCCAGCTCAATGCAGTCAAATTGATTGGGCAGCGTTTTATGATACAGATGGACAATGACCCAAAACATACAGCCAAAGCAACCCAGGAGTTTATTAAAGTAAAGAAGTGGGAAATTCTTGAATGGCCAAGTCAGTCACCTGATCTTAACTCCATTGAGCATGCATTTCACTTTTGAAGACTAAACTTCAGACAGAAAGGCCCACAAACAAGCAGCAACTGAAAG
Source organism: Erpetoichthys calabaricus (assembly GCF_900747795.2). NCBI lineage: Eukaryota > Metazoa > Chordata > Cladistia > Polypteriformes > Polypteridae > Erpetoichthys > Erpetoichthys calabaricus. The sequence continues at coordinate 53,726,017 of NC_041409.2, forward strand.
CCGCTGCAGTAAAGGCCTGGCAGAGCATTAAAATGGAGGAAACCCAACATCTGGTGATGTCCATGAGTTCAAGACTTCAGGCTGTCATTGCCAGCAAAGGGCTTTCAACCAAGTATTAGAAATGAACATTTTATTTCCAATTATTTAATTTGTCCAATTACTTTTGAGCCCCTGAAATGAAGGGATTGTGGTAAAAAAATGCTTTAGTTGCCTCATATTTTTATGCAATCGTTTTGTTCACCCCACTGAATTAAAGCTGAAAGTCTGCACTTCAACTGCATCTGAGTTGTTTCATTTAAAATTCATTGTGGTAATGTACAGAACCAAAATTAGAAAAAAGTTGTGTCTGTCCAAATATTTATATGCCTAACTGTACGTGGTCAGAGTCTATAACAAATTAAGCAAGAGAGGACACAGGGCACTGTTGTCAGTTCACTAGACTAATAAAAAATAATTGCAATCAAATCATAATAATCCCCTTATTTAACAAAACTTTAAATGATCCTGTCAAAGGCCCTGACAGGATTAGTCTCTGTTGTTTGTTCTGTATGTGTCATTTGTACCCCTGAATGCTGCACTTAAAGTATTTCCTCCACATGACTTTAGTCTTGCTTTTCCTTTTTGGATATAAAATGCCTGCACCTTGGGTTAATTTCCTTTCATTTCCCTGACAATTTGTTCAGTACTATTATTTGCATGTTTTGTAATGCTTTACTGTCACAACAGACATATCCCAGCTGTGCCAATCCTCCAATTCCTTCCCAGCCAAAAAGCACATCACAGCTTTCACGTGCTGATGCCTCCATAACTCACTGTCATGAGTCACCTCTTCAGTAACACCTTGCCAAGTCATTACCATCAGCACGCAGCAAGCTCATGCCTGTTTTTACTCTAATCCACACCATATTATGTTTGCAAAAAAAAAAAAAACAACAAAGCATTAAGTCATCTCATAAGCTGACTGTTTCTAGCCAATATTAGTTTTTAAAAGCACTATTAATACAATTTACCATGCATGACTTTTAGTTTTTAATGGCCCAGTGTGAACACTGCTACCTTAACAAGGTCTTCAAAATAAGAAAGCTCACAACCTCATGGACCAGAGAGCAGGCAAGGCTGACAGTAACAATGACCAACTTTTGGTTAGCTTTGAATTCTCTTCAGTTTCCAGGCCTCTTTCTCATTTTTCTCTGCCTTAGCCAGAGAACGATGTTTCATTATATCACAAGATAATAACGAGGTGCTAGCTTGTAGATTCAGCTTAAATCCATTTGATACCCCAACTCTATCAACCTTTCATTCCATGGAACTTTCAATTATATTCCTGATAACTGCATTTTTGATTTTAACTAATATTAAAACTTCATCTATCCCTTTTATATGGCAAGAGCTTGTCTCTATCTTCTTTCATGAAGGTCCACATAACAGAACACTGAGCACACTTTGTTGTGTATATGGACAGTACTAATTTGATTATAATATTAATATTTTAAATCCATCAACTCAAGTCTTTTATCCCTCCTTTATGTTCAAATACTAACTCCAAACTTTCCTTTCTATGCCTGTCTCTATTTCAGTATTATGTGACTAATCTTTATTTCACCTTCAAGCTGGAAACAATCTGTTTCCTTGACTGCTGGGAAACAGACAGTAATCTGGTGCACCTGTTTTTGGAACAAAGACCAATGTTACAGTACTTGGCTAATGGCACCTGTGCATGGCTTCTGTCCAAATGGTCCTCAGCCAAGTGAGCAAGCAATAACACACCTTAGATACTGAAGCATAGCACAGATTTGTACATGTTTCCTTAGGTTACACCTAAAATTGGAACAGACAGATTATAGCATAGTAATCTGTGAATCCCCTTGGCCTTATAACCACACAACTTCACATTACTAAGCTAAGTTTAAGAAATAGTAAACAGCCTTTTAGCCAGCAAATATCATCAAAAAGACTTAACTACAGTATGGTTGTTCTTTTAATGAGAAACTGGAACCTGTTATCAGAGATAGGACTCAGTCCTACATATGCAAGTCTCAAGTAAACTTCAAGTCCTGACCTTCATATCTGAAGTGAAGTCTTAAATTTTAAAGATTATATTTAAGCAAGTTATCTCGATTCACTGAATTTAATCAAGTGAAAGTCCAGTCAAGTCATAATCGAGAAGACTTGAGTAAAAAACTGCTTACACATTTATTATTATATTCAATTAATCCAACTATGATCATGTCCGAAATATACTAACGTCTAAGCTATGAACAACCTTTCTCAGAGACAACAATTCTTAATAAAAGGTTACTTCAACTGGCATAAAAATAGTTTCCTTCAAAGTAACTGGCACTTGTACTACCAATTTCCAGTCTGCTCATAGGTGTCTAAAGCATATTGTATTTAAATGAAATACATTTTCAAAGGTTGTGCCACTTCAGCATAATAGCAGCTACATAATCAACTTTTAAAATAACTTCTTTACATAATTTTGCAAATGCATAATTTTAACAAAATATTTTAACATTCCCCCATCATTTACAATTCATTGGACTTGTACAAAATTCAATTTGATAGGATGTGATCACTTATTTGTGAACAATGTGGCAGCATTATCAGCCCTCCATGGCTCAAAACCTGTTGAACAGGGTAGGCAATGCAGGCATTGCAAGTATTTTAGGCAATGACGGAGAGTCATTTTGGTTACAGTCCATAACAGTAGAGTAGTGGGTCTACCGAACTCAAGCAGTGCAAAGATCAACTTTGTTTGTTATTTTTAATGCATTTTATGTTACAATGCTAACAGCCCTCATGTGGGTCCTGTTTTTCATTTAAACAAGTAGAAAGCTGTATTTCAATCTGTTTAGCCTGCATTGACTGTTCTGTAATCATCTCTAGTAAACAAATGCATAAAGAAATATCAAAACCAGTTATAAGAGATAGAAGATGTTCAATAAAGCAATACACTTCTGTCTAGGAATGAGCAACAATATTAGATCTTTTTGTTAGCAATTGATTATTTTATTTAACAGTCAATGATAAATTAATATTTCAAAATGTGTAACAATAAACTTGGGAAAGAGACCAAAACGTCACCCCTCAGACTAATCCTCCCCCCCCCCCCCCCCCCCCCCAAGTCCTATATCATACCACCAGGACCAGTGGCTGCGGCAACCAACCACACCACCACATACCTACACATGAAAGTTTTAACCATGGAGGTAGATGATTCCCGGTTGCAAATGGGCTTGCTTGGTGCTGCATTAATCCGTGATGCAGACAACTCCAGAAGGATCAGACTGTGAAAGGAAGAGAGACAGTTCTTTAGTGAGATTAGATTTGGGGACTTCCCCCTAGAGTCAAGACGAAGTCTAGCAGCTACAGTTCCTATACAAAAAAATTTGTGCTGGTGCATTAACAGAGGAAGGCCTGAAACATCTAAGAGTACAAGAATATGTGGCAATATAGGAATAGGAACTGATAGCATTGAAGAGAGTGAACAAGAGAGAAGACACCAGAAAGCCAGCGCAGAGGACAAAACCAATACATATGCATAACATGTGTGACAGAGACGAGCTGGGCTAAGGCACATGAAGTGCAGCTCACAGGGAGTAAAGTATAATTTATAAACAAGCTGAAATTTACTAAATTAATGATTGAGGTTTCTTGATTAGATTTTAACATTTTTCAAAACTATTCCAGGAAACAGGAAACAATAACGTGAAGCCATGGGACCACTGAGAATTGATGTTTGTGTTTTCTCATTTTCCATTAAAAACAAATAAACAGCATGAAGGTTATGATTGCCAGCTCTCAACAATGGCATGTAGCCAATGAGTTAAAGCAATCTTAACTCTGATATCACTTAGTTAAAGAATCTAAAAGTCTTAATCTCAGCCCTTTGAACTACTGAAGAGGGCTGTGACAACAGCGGCCATGCACAGCACTTAGGAAAAAAGAGTTATGGGACATCACTTACAGTTTAATAAAATACTCACAATGCTCACTGCTGTATCCTTTTGTGTGGCTTGGTGTCCAGACAGAGATGGGAAAAACAAGTGGACTAGTGTGTATCACTTAAACTGGGAAGTCGGAATTTCCAAGTTTCAAGTAGAAAGTTTCATCCGCAATGTCCCCGCAAAGATTGGATTTCCTACTCAGAAAGTTGGGACAGCCTGAGCAACCCCAACCTCAAAGTCTAAAATGGCTGCACCGTGTATCAAGAGTAGTGAAGGCTGTAGTATTTACTGTTTTATTAGCACTTGTGTTCATTTGTGCCTCATTAATTCAGTAATACACACAGTACTGTCCAACTTCTATTTGTGGACATGTTGCTACAGTGTTTGGATGAGCAAAATAAAGCATAATGCATTGTTATCTACTTGTTCAGCAGTGTTCTTTATTCCGAAATGGCAAAAACAATAGGTTTTCCTAAAGGGGTCTACAGTATATTGATTTTCTGAATTTTTTACTGGAACATAGTTAAAACGGATGTGACATCATTTCCAGCTTTGACATCCAACTTCTCAAGTAAAGGAACACACAGCATATGCGTGACACTCACACCCAATATGGGCAGTTCATGACTTGAATTGGCAGCAGGAAATCGGGTTGCAGAACCGTGGAGTCTACACGTGATGGAGGAGGCAAGTTGAAATGGTACATTAGTTGAAACAATGACACATCAGTTACTGGATTTGGGGCTAACTCTGTAGGAAACATAACTGTCTTTATGAATTTTGAAAGGACAAATAGGTTTGAAGATACTGTTGTTTTGTCAGTGACTGTTGACAGAAGTGTAGACTGCAGGGTATCGAAAACAGGCAAAACTGCTAATACGCTGTGCTTATCCCTCCAGTGCTTTTGCCTTTCAAAACACACTGATTACTCAAGATGACTTCTGCACGTATGGAATATTAACATAATGTAAATAAAAAGAATGCAATTTGAAAAATAATAACTGGCAATATAACCTGAGCCTTTGCAAGTCTTTTATCATAAGTCCTTGTTATACACATGCGTTTAGGAGACAGCTAAAGGGCCTGGGGAACTGTAATACTACACCCGACCAGGGGGTGGCAGGGTGTGCTGACTGTCTCTCTCAGTTTCTTGCAGACCATTCCCGGGAAATCTCACCAGGTTCCGGCACCTCTGATGACGTCACTTCCGGCTCTGGCGGCTCTGATGACATCACTTCCAGCTCCGGACTAGATGACATCATTTCCTTTGCCAGCCCTTAAAACAGTTCTGTTTTGGACTCTGTCTTGTGAACAAATAATACTAAACTTTTGCAGCTGGGAAATAATATATGGGTGGCTGCCCCAAACCTTTATGATGTCTGAAGTCTCATTACTATCACATCCTAGACAAGTCACCAATAAGCAACTCTAAGTCTAGTCATTTTTTTTTTTTTTAATTATTGTTGAGCAAGTCACAAGTCACTAAAATTAAGACACGAGTCTGCCTCAAGTCATGTCATGTGCCTTGTTAGTGCTTATGTCTCACAGGTGTGCAGAGCTTAGGATTTCACAGTTCTTGAGACACAATTTCAGTTTAGATGGTGTTGCATGCAAAGGAATGCCAAGGCTTTAACAGAACTATTCTGTACAGGTACACCAGGGGTGTACTAAAGGGATGGGACATTTGTTCACACAGTATTCGTTACCTCTCTCTAGAATGGCGGAACACCAACCAGAACAAGCTTGACATCACTCCTGTCCACCTCTTCTGTCCAACCAGAAAACAACAACTCGTCTTTTGACAGGAAGGGCTCCAACAGCACAAATGCTCCTGAAATTCATTCCTTGAGTAACCTATTTTTTTTTTTTGGTCCCTTCTGAATATTTGTTCTTGCATTTTCTTTGTGTTAAATGCATTAAACTGGGACAATCTGATGAAACCATGGATAGTAAAAACTGAAATGAGCCAGGCAATTGAGGACTCATATATTCAGCAAGGGGTTGGTGCAAAAAGTATTAATGCTTTTATTAAACTCAAAACAAAATCAAAAGTGTCCAAAGAGTGCAGTTTTCCATCCATTAAATAAACAATGTAGAAAATCAGTAAATGTGGATGTTAAAATATCCAATAATTAATTCCATTAAAATGAGGTTAAAATACAGGGGTGATCATCTTGTCTTTAAAAACCATAAGCCTTGATGCATCCTTCTAAAATCTGATGTCTCCCCAGCTTACCCTTTTTGTATTCCACAGCATGAGAAGACATCAACCAAAAGACAAAGGCCCCTCTCTCAGCATTTACTGGGCTCCTTGCTCCCTTTCTTGGCATAGTCCTTTGGGCTTCCATGAGAACCTCTGGAGCATGTGGTCGCTCCTGCTCAAACAAATGCTTTGCAGGAGCAACCACTGGCCCCCTCTAGAGCATTGGCCACACACTCCTCACCCAGGACTCACTTTCCCATCCACCCGCTTCCACTTCAAGCCGCACCATCTCCTATCCTGCTCCTGCCCTTTCCTCTGTCCTTTTCTTTAACCTCCATTACTTCCTGCTTCTGTTCTTTTTCTTTTGTTCTCCCTTCTGCCATACAGACTCTGATTGGGCACCTGACTGATCCGCTTGACTTTGCATGTGTATACTTGATCAGCTAAGCACCACAATCAACCCTGGAATGAGGCATGCTCACGCACACCCGCACCCAATTGGAGCCTGCAAATCCTAGGACATGATTATTTATTTAAAAACTACACTGCACCATGGACCTCTTTTCACAGGATACCCAAACCTTTCTAGCTGTTGACTCTCTCCTTATTTTACAATAGTCACTGTCTGTCTGGAAAAACATAACTACTGTGTGCTAACTATAAATAATACAGGGCTTTACTTTACAGATATCCTATTCCAGGCTCAAATTAAATACAATAAAAAACACACACAATGAAAAGACTAAGAAGGACACCAAAATCTACTGCAATGAGCCAAAGAAAGCATATGAAAGGCTAAAAGAGAAACTGCAGAAAGAATTATCAAAACAAATAGCAAACAATTTGTCCAATACTACACCAGTAAAAACAAACAAAAGCAAAATGAAATTTACGAAATCTAAGATATGCATAAGGAATAAAAATATTTTAATAATTATTTTACCCAAGTCTTTGTATAAGAAGAAATAAAATTAAACAACTCAGGCAGAATTAAAAACAAGCTCTGAATTTACAGATTTTAAAATAGAAGAATCAGATGTGCTTCAGGCTCCCCTAGTAATGAATACCTCTCAGACCAGATTGTATTTAACCAGCACTCTTAAAAGAAATAAAAGATATTCTGGTAGTCAATTGTGATAGTATACCTGACCTGTAGAAAGTTATATATATGACTTCAGGGAGGGTAAGTGTGGGTAGGGTATGGTAAGGTAGGTAGGTAGGCTAAATTTTATTTGTCCAAAGGGGAAATGTAGTTTAGACAGAAGGTCAGGAAATACAGGAATATAAGAAACAACAACAACAACTCCCCTAAAACATATACATGAATTAAGAAATAAAATCTGACTAAAGATAGGAGTGAAGTCACAGTGGGACACTTCAAAGTCATTTTGCCAAATGTATGATGGAGACCCACTCATGTTCCTTGTCTAACCTCAGTGTTAGTGCATCAGAGAGAGTATGTGCAACATTGTTCATTATGGCCATCAGCTTTTTCTTCATTCTCTGCTCCTCCACTACCTTCAACAGATCCAGACAGTATCCCATAATTGAGCTTACCTTCTTAATCAGCGCTTGACTCAATGGGCTGCTCTTGATGTGATGTTAAAAATTTATTATGAATTGTGATAGATGTAGTGGATGGACTGGCATCTCAACTGAGATGAACGCGATTCCTTTACCTAGCCAGGGGATCATCATGGATAGAGGATGCATATGGGTGTGCATCCTGGCTGAAAAGGTTCCTTTTCCCTTTCCTAGACAGAAAGAGGATATAAAGGATGGGCAGAGGAAGACCGACTCCTGCGAATAGCTGTTCCCCCACAGGGCTAAACTGGAATTCTGAAGGGAAGTCCTGTTGGGTTCCTCAAGTGCCACCTGACCCTAAAGTTTTATGGCTTTCTGGAACTAGAAGCACTCCCAGGTTCGCCATAAAAGCAGCCACACCTAACGTCAGGCAAGTTGGAATTGGGAGAGGTGGAGGTTGAGAAGAAGATAAAAGGAAGAAAAAGACTGTTTATTGTTTAAGAAGGAGCCTGGTGGAGTATTCATTTGAATCCATGACTTGTGTCTGGGGTTTGGGGCCTTGAGATGTCCCTACGGGGGAATTTAATAAATTTTTTCTTATAATTTCATTGATTTATTTGCAGGTTTTGAATGTCAGGGAACATTCCTGGCTGTATGTTTTGATGTAAAGCAAGGACACTTAGACAGGTGTGCTGCCATGTTCTATAGGTGTCATGACGTGATGAGTCACATGATTTGAGACAACATGTAATTTTATATAAAAGGACAACACAAAATGGTGATGTGCAGGAAATAAAGTGAGGTAATGGTGATAAAACCAAAAGTAATGATAAAAAATCTAAATAATGAAAATGGACAAAAAGCCACATAATATTCTAGAGAGGCAGATCACAATCTGGTCATTCTTTAAAATTGAGCAATAAACATTGGAACCTGTAGTTTAATGCATATAAGTTGTCCATGTAACCAAAAGAAAACTAATTAAAAATATAAAAGGGACCCAAAACTTGCATAGTCCAAATAGTATGCAGAATCAACATAAAATGCCAATAAAAAGTAAGGTTATATTGTAAAAACTGTTGAACATACTGTAAATAAAGAAAATTATAATCAGACTGTAGGTGATGTTAGTGAGACCACATCTGGAGTGCTGAGTGTGTGTAGGACAGACTGGGTGGAAAACTAGTCACACTTTTATTATCAGCTTCTTCTTGACAGGGCCTCTCTGTGGCATGCAGGCTCTGAGACTTATCTTATAAAATGATCAATCACAAGCCAAGTGACATCCCAGAGGTACCCCTCCGAGGTACCACCTAAATACTCAATCTTGAACAAACAGCCATAACTCAACAACTGGCAGCCTTGATGAAAAACATCTTGCTGCAAGGGTCAATCAAAAAGGACGGACTTAAGTGCACCCAAGAAACCAATGGCAAGATGTCTGTTCCTTCTTTTGAAATCCCAAATCTGGGGCCATTATATCACGCTCACACCTGGCCTTAACACTGCTCCATAAAGCAGAACTCCTTGCCTATAGAGTATCACTACAACATTGCTTAAAACCAGAAAGTACAACCAAGGCAAAGAAGAAGAACAGCTGCTGAACAAAAAAAGAATAGCTTGCTGAAGATCCTTCCTTGTGTGTGAAAAAAAGCGGACAAGGAAAGGAACAAAGCATTACCAACTCAAGACAAAAGTACACCAGTTTTCATTCCGGGAACCAATAATTGTAACTTAGTATTTAGGATAAGCCAGCTAATGTTTAGCACAAAATGGTGGGGATATGACCCATGCTTGCTTGTAAATGACAGAAACTTTCATGGCGGAGGCTTTTTTTATTGCTAGCGTGGTAGTGCTGCTGTCTCACAGTAAGGAGACCAGGGTATGCACTCCAGGCCCTCCCTGCATGAAGATTACATGGGTTTCCTCCAGGTACTCAGGTTTCCTCCACACAGCCCAAAGACATGCAGTTCTGGTGGACTGGCGATGTTAAACTGGCCCTTGTGTGGCTAGGGGTGTGTGTGTCCTTGCCCTGTGATGGACTGGCACTCTGTCCTGGGTTAGTTCCTGCCTTGTGCCCTATTCTAGCTGGGACAGGCTCCAGCCTCAAGACAACCCTGGTCTGGATTAAGTGGGTTAGAAAATGACATGATATGCTCATTTTATACCTAATCATGAAAGCATCAACTGCCTCCTAATTACCTCTTTCCTGTGGAAAGCTGTAAGCAGGTTTTTCTGACATATTCCAACTTTTGTAAAATATGTTAAACACATCATAAGCTTATATTTACAAATTTATTTTAATTATATGAGGTTAAACAGCATTTATCTTTTCTTTGTGCTGTTTTCCATTAAAAATATGAATAAGAGCATTTACAAATCACTGCTTTCTGATTTCATTTCAACTTTACATAGCATTCCAACTTGTTTGGAAATGAGGCTGTAGTATTCATCATGAAACTGCTGTTCTGTCATCAAGCAGGCAGAAGAGCTCTAAATATACAGTACGCCTTGCTTTGTGAATCATCCTCATAGCCAACATCATGGGAATATGCAGCTGCAGGATCCTTCAAGAAGGCTGTGACCTCCCTCAGGCTAAGGGGTCTCATTTACTGACGATAAGGGTCAGAAGAAAGCTGCTTACAGCTGAGCTGCTCTCCAGTGAGTCACTCTAAAAGCTTGTCTGCATCCTAATTAGTTTCTTACTGAAATTCACTTACACACAAAAGGTACCGATGGATGCACAAAGCCAAGCTTTGTGTGGCCGTGTGAATGTTGTCTTCTGCCCTTTGACTTGGGCCACTCAACACTTCATGCACACACAGATTCACTGTGTAATTCCAGTTGTCTCACCACTACCTGCTCTGCTATAAACACTCACTCTCTACCTATTCTTTATTAGGCAGATTTGGCCTCTTAGCACCATTTGTCATTTTTGGCTGACAGGTTCCTTGTCGCTGTATGAAACCTGAGAGTTTCAGTGGCACATTTAGTGCTTACTGGTGGAAGTTTAAAAAAACAAAAAAAAAGAAAAAAACTGTACAGTGTAACACAACAATATTTTTACAAAGAGACAAACACTAAGAACAAGTTTATAGTTGTCCGTGCAAACATTTATAATTATTACTCAGTGGGTCTTCACGAATTACATACAAAGTCACCTTCTCTCATTATTTCACAGCAGCACAATGCAGTGCCTTTATTCATACATTTATTTTATTAGTCTGCAATATGCAATTCAATGCGGGAGTAGCAGTATATTAGCTGCAGGTCAAAAACCAGGGAGGTAGCCCATTCATTCATAAAGGGCCAGTCAATTTAACTGCTATGAATTTTAAAACAGTGGAGAAACCAAAGAAATAAACAAAAAAGACAGAATGTACAAAGTCTGCATAGAAAGCACATGTGCAAGTTGAGAACACATCGATATGGAGAAATGAAGTGGCAGAGCTAATCACATTGCGGTGATGTGTAGATAAGAGTGAGTTGTCAGTTAAAATCTCAGTCTCAGTGTGAATGTGCTGAAGGATGGACTGACACACCATCCTGAATTGGATCTGATTCTTCATTCGACTGTGTTAGGAAAGACTTGCCCACCCACCAAAGTACCCCAAAACAGCATTGAATGCAAATTAAGACACAAACCGATTCTGGATGGCACCCCAGTGTAGGGCACACACACCCAAATAATATCAGTTATTATTTTAACCAGTAAGATTATATAACAGGTTGGAAACAGCAACATGCAGATACCATTTGTTTAATATTTTCATTACTTTTATTAAGCAGTCTGTTTTGCAAAACTGAGGATTTGAAGGGATCCCACATCCTATTTGGTTTCACTTGAGCCACAGCATGGGATGATATGTTGCATGAGCTGTGAAAGGGAAAGAGGAAGACGAAGGTTTGGCAAAGCTCAAGTCACATATGTTTAGCAATAAAGCTTGAGAGGGATGGAGGAAGGGAGAAATATGCAGTACCAACTATAATGTTGGGGACAAAGACACATTTCCTCTTGATTTATCCATATCTGCTCTACGGTTCAGAATTAAAAAACAATTCAGGCATGATTAAAATTCACATTGCAGACTTTCAATTAGGGGTATTTGCATACATTTCGGTCACACAATGTAGAAATCACAACACTTTTTATGCATGCCCCCCCCCAATACAATACATTTATGAGGAGGGAATATGCACACCCTCAGCAATCATTTAAGAGGCCTCCAACCCATTGTACTAGCTGCTATTTTGTTCCATTTCAACCACTACATTAAACAACCCTAAAATTAAAATGTTCAATTCATTGCATTTCCTAAATGTACTGTTTGTAGTAAGTTAAAGTACAACATGATTCAGTGTGTGGCTATGGAAAAGTAAAGATTGAGTGAATTACATAAACATGTAACAATAAAAATAATAGTAAAAACTCTCAAAGTTCCCATTATGCCTACTGACTACTTGTTTCAATTCAGTTTTCCCCTAAAATTGTCTTTTGCAATGACCACCAACAAAATCCAATTCCAGTAACTACGTAAAGCAAGAACTGATCAACAACGCAAAGATTTTAGTCATGTGTGACTGTATGTAACATGTTCAAGAGTACTGTAAGCAGCTCTAGTGATCTAATAATATTAGCTCCTAATAACAAAAAACTGCAAAATACAAAAAAGTACTCAGTTAGTTACATAATAATTCTTATGTATCCGATTAACCGATGGCACTTGTAACTAAGGCCCACAGCTAGTCTAAAAATAAAAGTTAGATACAGACATGTTGTTTAAAACAACGTTCAACAGGTAATTATTAGACAGACATTGTTTGGATCAATTTATATGATTTAGTTTCAAACTGATTTGTTTTCCTATCTGTCTAAATAGCTCTGTATCTTTATGTGTACTAATTCAGTATTTAGTAGTTTGTAATTGCATTTTACCTAAGAACTTGTTAGAACACTGTGCGACTGTACTCAGTGAAGAGTACTATACAAAAATAAACAGATTTAAACTGAAAAATTAAAGATTTTTAAAATGTATTTTAATAACTCCATATGAAAATGTTATCATACTGAACTCTTTTGTGTCTTATGAGTAAACAGTAAAAGAAAATACCTTTTCTTTAAAGATGAATGATGGCAAGGATTATCATGGCTGCAGAAAATATAATAGAAAATGATGATCTTTGTTTAGGTTGAGCATTTGAGTTCATTCTGCTTTTCACAATATAAGTGGGAAGAAAAAAAATGATATCAAAGTTTTTAGTTCTCACGCTAAGCATAAATCTGACCTGCGCTATAACAAGCAAAAAATAAATAAGTAAATAAACAAATAATTGCAACATCATAGGATGGTTACTTAATATTAACATACATCTTATATCAATATCTGTGAAGTGTTCATCACAATTTGCTGGCAACTTGATCACTGAACTGAAGCATAAAACAACTTATCAAGAAACAGCAAATCAATGGTGTAGTCACACAACTTATGTGAGATTGCATTCGCACATAATACAAAACCCACATTCTAATTTATTGAAATAATAACCGATCTCTGGATCGGTTCACAGCTGAGTGTGAAGCGGCTGGGATGGGAATCAGCACCTCCAAATCCGAGACCATGGTCCTCAGCTGGAAAAGGGTGGAGTGCCCTCTCAGGGTTGGGAGCGAGATCCTGCCTCAAGTGGAGGAGTTCAAGTATCTCGGGGTCTTGTTCACGAGTAAGGGAAGAATGGAGCGTGAGATCGACAGGCGGATCGGTGCGGCGTCCGCAGTGATGCGGGCTCTGAATCGGTCTGTCGTGGTGAAAAAGGAGCTGAGCCATAAGGCAAAGCTCTCAATTTACCAGTCGATCTATGTTCCTACCCTCACCTATGGTCATGAGCTATGGGTAGTGACCGAAACAATGAGATCGCGAATACAAGCGGCTGAAATGAGTTTCCTCCGCAGGGTGTCTGGGCTCTCCCTTAAAGATAGGGTGAGAAGCTCAGTCATCCGGGAGGGGCTCAGAGTAGAGCCGCTGCTCCTCCGCATCGAGAGGAGTCAGATGAGGTGGCTCGGGCATCTGATCAGGATGCCTCCTGGACGCTTCCCTGGTGAGGTGTTCCGGGCACGTCCAACCGGGAGGAGGCCCCGGGGAAGACCCAGGACACGCTGGAGGGACTATGTCTCCCAGCTGGCCTGGGAATGCCTCGGGATTCTCCCGGAAGAGCTAGAAGAAGTGGCCGGGGAGAGGGAAGTATGGGTATCTCTGCTCAAGCTGCTGCCCCCGCGACCCGACCTCGGATAAGTGGAAGAGGATGGATGGATGGATGGCTGGATGGATGGATGGATGAAAATAATAACAGGGTGCCCCCGTTTTCTTGCAAGGCCCAAAGACATGCAGGTTAGGTGGATGGCCTTTTCCCCTGTTCAGGGACTGTTCCTGCCTTGCACCTGATGCCTGCTAGGATTGGCTCCAAGTTTCCTGCAATTTTGCTCTGAATAAGTGGACTTAGAAAAAGGATGGATGGATGGATGGATGGATGGATGGATGGATGGATGGATGGATGGATGGATGGATGGACATATAGTCTAATCTCAGTTATTATTGGCACACATGGCATAATCAGAGAACTCTGACAATATTCTGATGTGGATGCTATCTTTATAACAAAGTACTGTCAGCCTTATTGCAAACCTGTGAAAACAATTCAAATCCTTTTCTACTATTAAAACAACTTATTAGGTATAACAGATGGAGCTTCCTTTATCATTAAAGATATGATTTCCACCTTAATTTCAATCAATAAAAAAAACAATAAATTGCATCATAGTTATTTCTTCATTATATATAAATGAATAATTTATTAGTTTATTGTGCGCCAAATAACATGAATGTGAAATAATGAGCTGTTTCTATTCTAGTCTTTTAAAGTCTGCTGCTAATTGTTATTTGTTGAGGGTGAATTCCACTTCATCAAATGAAACCCAAATATTTGGCCATGTTGGGAACGTCTTTGTTTTAGGGTGCTATCCAGGAAGCTCTTTGTGTGAGCATGTACTTGTACCACTTCCCTGTGTCACTGATAAGCACTATGAAAAGAAAGTCCAGAAAACCATACATTCTGTCCTGCAGATAGGTTACATGCACTAACTGTCCTACAAAAGGGTTTGCAAGCTTGAAGATTGTTTTTTCATACCTCCAGCTGATATCTGACAACCCGATTATTATTTACACCATAGGTCCACTTTGTCACCAATTCTGGAAGTAACACTGTATTGCTTCATTGAAATTCTGACAATCAGCTAATGCTACAATTTGCTTCTGTCTACATTCACTGCAAAATGAGCTGAAATGGAGGAGATGATAATCTGAACTTGTGTTTAGGAGAACAGGCTTTTATAGGAATGGTACTACTTTATATCATTCATTTTTCATTTGATATGTCATTCATTGTCTTTGCTAATTTTTTGACTTTAGCATTCCTGGGACAGCCTCCTGGGCTGATTCTGGCATGTATCCTGGTGAGAAGAAATGACAAGGTTGTACCAGGCAAGCATGGTGTTGTGATGTGAGATTTTGCATTTAACTTGATAAATATTTTGTATGTCTTTTTTTGTAATTTACGCAATGCAATGTAATATTAGTGAGAAGCATTCATGTTTACAACCCAAGGAATGGATCTCTTTGAATTTTACGGCAGGATTTGGGGGGTGTGCTTTAAACCAGTTTGGCGAGTGTTTCTCTGCTAAAGTCTTTCAACCCCCACAAGAAAGCCATAAAGACATATGGTCTTGGGGGTGGCAGGTTTTAAGATGTTGTATTCCCCCATTGGTCTGAAGTATGGCAGTTTGGAACTGGCTTGGATCAGAAGCTTTTAAGTATCATGATGTCCTATTGGCTGTAGGTTTTGGACAGAGAATCTATAAATCTGCTTGTTCAACCACATTCTCTCTCTCTTACTAACATCTGAAAGAAGCATCTCTTACTAACCTCTGATGATGAAGACAACACAATGAAGAGCACAGCTTGGCAGCCATATTTGAACAGGCTTGTGGCCTGTTCTGAAGAAAGCTGAGCACCAATGATGCCTTAACTAGAGACATTTTAAATAACTACAAGTCTGTGTGCCGCCTGAAACTACACATCACCATTTAATCAGGTTGTATGGTTGCCAATATTCAAATGTACTTTGCATATTGTTATTATTTATGATTATTATTTATGATTATTATCAATAATACATTATTTTATGTGTAACTTAACTTCTGCTTGTCTTTTTACTACACCTAATTGCCAGAGGTTATAGATATAGAAGGGAAGGTGGGGATAAGTTATATACTGTAATACCTTATACACAGTGGTAAGTCTGCGGGATTAGGCATTCTGACAAAAGCTACTTATTAATAATACAATAGGGGAAAGTAGAGCAATATATTACTCTACCAAGACAAAACACATGGGGTGCCCCAAATGTCTTTGCTGGGCCCCTCCTCTTCTCCCTATAACCTCCTTACTAGGCTCTATCATCTGTTCCATGGTTTCTCATATCAGTGGTAATCAGTTTTCCCAACAGAGGATACATCTCAGCATAATGTATCTCACTAATATTGCAAACTGGATGAAGGAGCACATTCTCCATCTCAAAATGACAAAGATTGAACTTTTCATAGTCCCAGTTCATCCATCTATTCAATGCTTCATTTCTGTTCAGCTTGGCTCATTTTCACTAACTCCCACCATGTCAGTACACAACCTTGGGATGGTGATCAATAACCTACTGTCCATCACTGAAAACACTGCAATTGATATAACATCTGCAAGATCACACCACACCTGATGGAGTAAGCAGTGCTGCTCGGGGTTCAGGCTTTGGTATTGTCACATATGGACTACTGTAACTCTCTGCTGGCATGAGTTCAGCATGTCACCAAGCCTTTTTCGATCACTACATTGGTTTCCTGTAGCATCACGCATGTTCATGATTTTATTGTTTGCAATCAGAATCAGTGGGCCTGCACCTACGTGTTTATATATGTAGGGACTTGTGAGGTCCTATGCTCCTTCTTGACCAATCAGGTGTGCTGTTGAAGAGGGTCTGGTGATGCCACCTCTGTGTGACATCAAATATCAGTCTATTTTCATGAGTAGCTCCTAACTGATGGAATGAGCTGCCCACCTCCATCTGAACTGCTGTTCTCTCAAAGTGTCTAAGAAGCAGTTGAAGACTCCCTTGTTTGGTAAATTTCTATCTAAAAGATGCTAGCTGTTGGGTTCTCTTGTACACTAGGAATTATAGCTTGCTTGTATTTTGTTCTGAGCATTTCACTTGTGATGATCAATTTTGTAACTTTGTCCTGTCACACTTGTTCCCAAACAGTTCCCCAGACTAATGATTACTTGATTATGTTGACCTCTTTTGCAAGTTACTTTAGATAAAAGTGTCTGGTAAGTGATTAAATGGAAATGCTCTATTACACAGACAGAAAATATTATTTTAACACGTTTCACATGAACACCATTTGTAGCAGGTGCACCAACCACTTTGGAGAAAACAATATATCCCGAAAACCTCAAGTTGAGACCTAACACTGACCTTTCACATCGGCAAATAATATCAAAATAAGAAAAATAGCTTGGATTATCCAGAATTGGCATTATTGTGGTAGAACTGAATTTGAAGCAACATGATATACAATTAATTTAGTATCAGATTAGCAACATTGTCACGTTTCTCCAAAATATCTGACGCTGAAATTCACATGAAGCCAATGAAGTGAGAAGGGAGACATCAGCAAGCAGCAGCAGAAAGTCCACAAACTCCCAGAAGAAAAGCTTTAAAGCAGAAATGCTGTTTACAGGGTAGTGAGCCGTATGAGGTTTATACCATACATATTACAGAGTAGTGTGCCATAGAAGCACATAATACTTGGAAATGAAACAGAAAGTTGTCACTTTGGCGTCCTCAGACCACAGAAGGCTTTCTCTCTTACAAGTGTTCAGTGTTGCCCAAATGTTTCTTATCAAAAGTTAAGTAGTGGCCTTTCTATCCTACCCACAAGCACAGGCCAGGATTGTGAAGGTATATTGAAACTGTTCTACTGTCCACATTTGCCCCAACTGTAATCTAAGAATATGTATCTCTTTTCAACTTAAACTCTTTCTGCATTTTCATTACCCACATCCACTGGCTTTGGAGATACTCCCTGATTGTGGTATTGGTTTTAAAAGACCAACTTGGAAACACCCTGGGGGATATTTAAAAAAATATAAATAATTACCCTTCCCTCATTTTTGACCTTTCAATATTCATATCGTAGAGTGTGACACATGTGACATACACACGCTAAGGCTCAGCCCTAGAATTGAGGAGCATTGACCTCACTTCTGGACCAACCTATATGCACTGCCCCTTTCAGTTCCTTCCCAATATAAGGAATATAACAAGACAACCAGAAGTTGCTGTCATTAATAATCATGATCCTGCAGAAGCCCTCATTCTGGAGACCTTGCAACAACTTTATTTTTTCTGTTTATCCCCTTTTTCTTTCTCCTTAAATTCACCTAGCATTATTACTATTAAACAGGGACCTCCGGGAGACCCTAATAGTTCAACTTCTGTCATCTTAG
The DNA here is from genome assembly GCF_900747795.2 of Erpetoichthys calabaricus. Classification (NCBI taxonomy): domain Eukaryota; kingdom Metazoa; phylum Chordata; class Cladistia; order Polypteriformes; family Polypteridae; genus Erpetoichthys; species Erpetoichthys calabaricus. The sequence continues at coordinate 53,744,301 of NC_041409.2, forward strand.
TGCTCTGCACACAAGACACAGTGGACTCTGCTTAATGAATGGTACCTTTGGTCTAGGGGTATAAGTTCTTCTCCAAAGAAGCCTTTTTCTTTTAATTGTATGTTGCACTATTTTAATGTACACTGAATTTTTAAAAAAGGCAGAGGCAGAATGTAAATATTAATATAAATTCAGCACTGAAATCTCTAAACTCCACTACCTCAACGCCCATTCAGATAGTCAAACAAACACCAAATGGCAAAAATGGACATGTTTAGAAATCCTAGAAATGGATGCAGATTGTCTCTGTCCTCAAAAACCACCAGAAAGTAAATTTTTGCACAAATGAATGTCAGCATTTCAAATGTAAAAACCATCTGGAAAAAGTCGAGCTATTTAATTTGAGCTGTTCGCTCTGTTCACATTAGCTGCCAAAGCTGGACTATTGTGTATGTTTGCAAAGTCCCTGCTTCCCCCTGAGTCATGAGCACCTGCGCTGTGGTGGCAGTAATCTTTAACAGAAGATCTTGTGGTTGCTGGCACAGTGACAAGGACTTGGCTGCTATACACCCACTTGTATTAGGACAAACCACTTTTAGTTTTCTCACACGTTATAATCTTACACGACATGTAAGGTAGGCTTTCTGTAAAGCCTCTGCCACAAAAACTAGTAAAATTCTTTATAGTGTTTTTCTGTGTGAACACTGCAGCAAACAAATCTTAAAGCTTAACATTCCTTGCCACATCTTCATATTTAATAAAATAATAATTTTTATCTTAAAAAAGTTTTACTGTATATGTTGTTACTAACCCACTCATTACATCTATTTTGCTTCTTCAAAAAATAACTGTACTTATAGAAACTGTGAAGACTATAAAAATAAAAAAAGCTTCTTTGTTTGCCAAGGCCCAAAAGCTCAGAGAAGGTAATCTGAGGAGTGTTGTATTTCCATTCTTATTGCTTAACGGATTCAGTAGGAGTGTTTACTACTCCTCTTGCTCACACAGAGCAAAAGTGGAGTCGTCATTTCAACCTAACAAACAAAGCTTTGAGGTTTGTGGGGACATCTAGCTTCAGTATCTTTGGTCTAAATCCCTACCCATCACTGTATGCCTTGTGTTTGTATGTTTTCCACATGTCTATGGGTTTTTCACCAAGCACTCTGTTTTTTTTCATGTTCTAGAGACATGCATGTTAAATGCATTGGTAAATCAAAGTAGTTAGTGTAACTTGCAAAGAACTGGTTCCCCATCCGGGCTTGGGCCCTGCTATGTGCCAAGGGCTACCAGGGTTGACACCAGCTCTCCCTAACTATCAAATGGATAAGGAGGAAATGGATGTATTGATATTTCATATAGAGGGGCACCTGTGTTTATAAAAGGCTGCATTCATACATTGTGTGTAAATACCGGACTACTGAATGTCATTCCAAACACTGTGAACTGTACAAAAAAATTTAGGTATCATTAAGAAGACTATCATGCAGGCAGGAAGAGGACGGCAAGGACAAACTGGAAACACAGTTTAGAGGCTTCAATTAACAGTTCCATAACGGCAGACTGTGGCTCAAAACCCTGAGCCTTTCATCAAGGCTCCCAGTAAACCAGGCCAATTTTTATTATGATGTGTACATAGACATTTACCAAAGTAAAAGCCAATAAAGCACCTTGCATAGTTGCAGCATTTCATCCTGCATCATTAAAAACCTTACACAAAGGATAGCCTCTCAGCTGTCTTTGTGTGTTTTATGACAGTCGCCGTAACAAGTAGGAAAGACTAGTGCCCTGAATCCACTACATGCTACTCCAGTCTCCCCACACCTGTTGTACTTCACAAATGAAATAAAACTTCAGCAGAGCGATTCTGCAGCAGCCAAAGGCAAAGTCCCCAGGCTCAATCCCCAAAATAAGGTTTACTGCAAGAAAAACAATGACAGGGAATCAGAGACTGTACTCATAAGAAAAATAAAGAGAAACCACAACAAACCTACAGTGACTTCAGACAGTAATCAAGCCCCTTGACATTATGCACATTTTATTGTGTTGTAAATATAATTTGAAATGGATAAATTTACAATATTTGCCCATCAATTCAGACTCAATTATAAAGACAAAGGGGAAATATGTTTGCAGAACGATCCAAATCAAAAACTGAAATCTTTCATTCCTAGAAGTACTCAAGACTCATTGAATTGACCCTCCAAATTGTGCTCAGTACATCAATTTTGTCTTTAGTTTTCTTGAAATGTGTCTAGGACTTGATTGGAGTCCACCTGTGGCAAACTGAACTGACTTGGGCGTTGTTTAGATAGGCATACACATATCTATGTATAGATGGTCCACAATTCACACTGCATGTCAGGACAAAGAACAAGCCATGAAGTCCAAGGAACTCTCTGTAGATATCCACATACAGTGCAGATCAAATTGTGGTAAGGCATAGATCAAAAATACTAAATCCAGCTTTGAGCATTCCCAGTAACACAATGGCTTCAAGAATTGTGAAATGGATGAAGTTTGGAATCATTAGGACCCTTCCTAATGTCTGAGTAACCAGGCAAGAAGAAACCTTGGTCATGGAGGTGACTAGGAACCCAATGATCATTCTAACAGAACTTCAGAAGTACTCTTCTGAGATGGGAGAACCTGTCAAAAGGATAACCACCTCAGCAGCAGTTCCTCCATCTGATGTTTATGGTACAGTGGCTATACAGATGTCACTCTTGAGGAGAAAAAGGACATATGACAACCTGCTTGGAGGACTCTGAGATCTTGTGTAGAAAGATTCTCTAGTCTGATTAGACAGATTGAATTTTTTGGGCACAATCCCAAGCACTATGTTTGGCAAGACCAGGTACTGCAGATCATCTGCCTACAGTGATGCATGGTAGTGGCAACAAAATGCTTTGTGGGTGCAGGGACAAAGAGATTGGTCAGAACTGAGGAAAGGCTGAATGCATCCAAATATAGAGAGGCCCTTGAAGAAAACTGCAGGTGACAGTTCACCTTTCAGAAAAACAATGACATTAAGCAGAGAGCCAAGAAAATGCTGGAATGGCATTAGAACAAGTATCTGACTGTCTTGGAGTGGCCCAACTAAAGCCCAGACTTAAACTCCCATAGAACGCCCATGGAGAGACCTGAAGATGGCAGGTTACAGCAGGTAACAGCAGTCGTCATATTTTATTTATCAAAATACAAGTCTATGAATAAAACTACGTGCAACAAAGGTTTTAAAAATTACCAATACCCAGGGTAAGACACGGGTTGAGCCATTATGCAAATTTTTTTTCCCCAAAGTTAAGCTGCCTTTACCTTGCCTGGATCTAAAACAATTGGTGCTTTATGCAACCGCATGCACTCTTACAAGTAAAGGTTCTACAATGGCACTTTACTGGATTGTGTGGTTGCTTGATTCACAAAGAAACATTTTGTTATATCTAGGGCTCTTTGCATATGAAGTTGGTGCATTGGGATTTAAAAACTTGGATGTGATATCCCTTTGCTTCTCTCTGGCCTGAATATGTATGTATACAGGATCATGCACTATATTCTGGGAATGAATGTTATCTTTTAAAGCAAATTAAGTACATACATCTGTTTTTGTACCATATTTCTCTCCTGTAATTATTTTCCGTCATGGGCACAAAATGGTATTGGTTCTAGTCAGTTCTGCATCAAGAAACACATCCCAGGGAAGAAAGAGCTGGATAAAGTATGGTTGGTTGCCTAGCAGGATACTGACAGATTAAGAAAACCTGGACTTGGGCTTGTGTTACTGTACATAGCAGCAGGGGTCCTTTAAAAATCAGGAACCAATGGTATTTCACAAAGTTATCTATTCATGGTTATTTACAGATCAGACCCTGACAGAGATCTAAATAAATAAAGGATTGTATTGGAATTTTCTTATGGATAGTCAGGGTGTCCAGAACAGATCATAGAGAGCAGTGGTGGCTGCATGTTTTCCTTCCTGCCACTTTCTTCATCAGTGACTAAATTCTGTTGCTAATTGACTTATTCTCATTTAATTTTAATTGCCTTGTTTTTTAACACTACTGTAAATCATCTGATTTGCTTCATTTTCAATAAATGGTAACTAAACAAAAGTGAGATGTGAAGAAAGCCAACACATTACCAGATAAACTGGGGCATCAAACTCAAACCAATTTCACTTTAACCAGTTAGTTAACTAAAAGCTGATTCTTGTTAATTAAACCCTTTATTTAATTCCAGAGCAAAAGTAAAGGTAAAGATGTACTCATAAATAGATAAATAATAAGTCATAGTGAAGAGATTACAGTCAATGTAATGGTAATGAGTTCCACATGGGTCATGTAGAAGTGTGTGACTACAGTATCTGTGGTTGATGCAGGTGTTTAGTTCAATCAGTGGTGGTCTCAGTTATAGGAAGGGGCAGTGATGGCTGTGCATTTAATAAGCTGATTTCTTTGCAGTAGAAGCTGTTCTTCAGCCTGGTAGTGTGGGAATGCAAGGCTCTGAAGCACCTGCCAGAGTGTAGAGGAGTAAAAATGCTATGGCCGGGGTGGGTTGGATATTTACAGATGTTCTTTGCTTTTCTGCTGCAGCAGGTAGTGAAGATATCTTCCAGTGAGGGTAGCTGAGTGCCAGTAATTGTCTGAGCCGTTTTGATGTTATGCTGGAGGGTCTCCCTGTTCTCAGAGGTGCAGCCAGAGTACCATGCTGTAATGCGGTACATGATGACAGACTCTGTTGCTACACCTGTAGAAGTTAACCAGCAGCTGTTGTGGGAGTTGTGCTTTCTTCTGGCACATGACAGGTCCTGGCTGATGTGGACTCCTAAGAATCTGAAATTCTGGACTGTCTCCACCTTCTCTGTGTTAATGCTTATGGGATGGTGACCACTGTAGTTCAGTCTCCTGAATTTCAGAATCAGTTCCTTTGCTTTCTTGGAATTGAGAGTAAGGTTGTTGTTCTGGTTTCAACTCTCCAGATTCTTGACCCCTTCTCTATAGGGTGCCTCGTCATTATTGCAGATCAGGCCTATCACTGTGGTGCCATCTGCAAACTTTATTATTATGTGTAGCAGTTAAGGCGTGGAGCCACCTCTTGAACCCTCAGGTACCACTCTTGAGACCAGGTGAAAGTATAATAAATCTTCTTTTTATTATAACTCTGTGCACAAAGCACTCCACACACCACACTCATATACTCAATAAACTCTTCTACAATAACCAATCCTCCTCGCCCAGACACGTCGCCACCCTACCTCCCAGCTCAGCTCAGTGTTCTGGGCTTCCCACAGTCCTTTTATACACCCTGACCCGGAAATGGTTCCTGGCCAAACCCACAAGTCCGTTTTCCTTCTGGGTCAGGGCAAACAGTTCTCTTCTTCATCCCGGGAGCACGTCGCTTCCTCCGGTCACGTGACTGTGACGCACTCCCGGGTTATAGGGCATACAAGAGCCCACTAGCCCCCCTACAGCGACTCCTGGCGGCCCCCAAGGTATCCAGTAGGGCTGTGTCACAACACTACAAAGTCCATGAGGCCCTGCTGGAACTCGGGGCACGAATATGCTGTCTGGAGGGCTCCTCCTAGCGGCCTGGGGGTGAGGGCCGGACTGGGAAGCCGGCAATCCTCCACATATGTTAGTATCATAGGTAGGTTTGCAGTCATTTGTGATGAGGGAGTAAAGATATGGCTCAGTACACAGCCCTGAGGTACCACAGTGTTCAGTGGTACTGAAGAAGAGAAGTGCTTACCCATGCACACAGTTTGAGGTCTGTTAGTAAGAAAATCTAAAATCCAGTTACAGAGATGTGAGTTGAGACCCAAGTTGTTTAGTTTCATAACCATGTTTGTTGGGAGGGATGGTGTTGAAGGCAGAGCTGTAGTCAATGAACAGCATCCGCACATAGCTGTCCCTCTGCTCCAGGTGTGACAGTGCAGTGTGAAGGGTAAGTGAGACAGCATCCTCAGTTGACCCATTTGCCCTGTAAGAGAACTGGTACTGGTCGGGATATTGCTCTTAATGTGACTGATGACAAGTCATTCAAAGCAATTCATAACAACAGGTGTCAGGGCCACCGGGCAATAATCGCTCAGGGACCTCACTACTGCCTGTTTTGGAATTTAGACAATTGTAGCGCACTTGAGGCAAGTGGGGACAGTGTCCTGTTCTAAAGAGATATTAACCAGGCTGGTGAACACGGCTGTCAGCTGTTCCACACAATGCTTCAGGGCCCATCCAGGAAGCCCATCAGGGCCAGCTGCCTTATTAGGGTTAATGTGACTTACAGCCCATCTCACTTTATGTGCATTCAGCACCAGAGTACATAACATGGGCCTCGTGCTGGGTTAGTTTGGTAATAGGTTGGTTGCTATCCTTGTCAAACCATACGAAAAAGTGATTGAGGTCATCAAGAATAAATGAAGTTCCAATGTTGGTTGAGCAGGTGTTACACTTGTAGTCTATGATGGACCTAATGCCCTGCCACATCCGTTGGGAGTCAGAGCTGTTAAAATGCCCCTCTATTTTTGCTTTGTAGCAGCATTTTGCCTCTTTAACACCTTGTCTCAGATTGGACATAGGTGTTTTGCAGGCATTTCAGTCTCCCTTACGGAAAGCACTGTCATGTGCTTTCAATAGTTTTTGGACCTCCCTGTTCATTCAGGGTTACCCATTAGGGAAAGTACGGATGCTCTTAGTAACAGCGACATTGTCCATTCAGAAGTTAAGGCAGGATAAGACAGAGGAGGCATTGGCATTTAAGTCCGTGTGATTGTCCTTTGTAGCTGCCTGTTTGAACAGTTTCCAATCAGTATCATCAAAGCAGTCCTATAATTTAGTAAGGCTCCTTCAGGCCAGACTCTGACTCTTCTCACATTAGGCTTTGCCCTGGCAATAAGAGCTTTGTATGCAGGAGTTGAGTGGCTTCTGCTCAAATGTAGTGTGTTTTTTCTATTTGTCACTATCCCATAAAGCTGCACACAGTTGTCTGCACAGTCTCCTCAATGTCAGCCTCTATAGCTTGCTGCTCCTTTAAAGTTCTCAGAGGTTTCTTGGTGCCCCTACTCATTTATCTTCACTAGTTCTAATGGACAGCCTGCTCCAATGGATTTCCAGCTCTGCTACACTTCTTCAGGACTGATTTTACTGGATATTCAGTCACTTGGAGATTTTCGTGTCACCATCCCCTGGCTTGTACTTTTCATGGAATTGTTTGGAATTTCCTACTGTCTTCGTTATGTATGTCAGGCCACCATATTGACTCACCACCTACATACAATCAAAGGAAACCATAGTCAGGTTATCAACACAGAACTAATGATGGGAATTGTAAAACCAATGGGATGTACCGGGGATGTGTCATGTTAAACCTAATTAAAATCACTTTGCAGAATTCTCTTTTTACTTTCACAGTACAGTCTTGTTCTATTGAACAGTGTTAAGTAAAGCCAAATTAAATCTACTAGAATTTAATGTTGTATAACAATAAAATGTGGAATCTGCAAAGGGGAGAATGACTTTTTACTGACTCTGTACTTACAATTTTGCACTTAATGCTACCAGCTGTTGCATATTTTTATGCTGTTTTTTCATATTCTGTACTTTGATGAATGTTTTGTACGATATGATATAATTTCACTTCCAATTTGTTACTTAGCAAAGATGTATGAATGAGCACTCTAATGTGCTAGTTATAAATGGCCATAAAACTTGAACTGTTATTCTTTTTACACTACAGCCAAATTACAGCTTTTAAAGCCACGATATCGTATGAGGGGGTACAGCAGGACTGACATGACATTGTAATGAACAGACACAGATCCCAACTAGATATTGGGAGACAACAAAAAGTTAAGGGCTCTAATCTGGCTGGTCCTTCGACTTACTTGATTGTCCAACCTTTTACGACAATCACAGTGACACTCAGCAGCTCCACTGTTGGCCTCATTAAAAATCGGCCGCATCAGCGTATCCTTACTTGATCTCAAATATGTCAGTTTTTATGGATCTAGTTTTGCCACATTATTATTCTTTTGTTCAATTTTCTCCCTTTTATTTTATATTTGTCAGCTTTAGCTGTTTGCATCTGGTTTCATTTTGTTTTAATTTTTCTGTGCCTTTTTGAATCAACTCTGGCTAAGATTCGTAGTAATTAACTTTTTTTCTTCTTTATTAATGTCAGACAGCTGGGTTGCCTTTTTCTTCCTATTTTTAAGTATCAGCTATGAATCTATAAAAAAGGAAAAACACTAGGCATTTTATGATTCAGGCTCAGGAACTTGTTTTTTCATTACTTGAGGTACATGTCCATATGTGACCTGAGCCACTTGAGATTTACTGTATACTGTAAAGCAATTTGAAAATTAAAATATTTTACCAATCGTCTAGGAGCAATAGGAATTTGTGTCCCATTGTACTTGAGATGCTGTTAACGTTTTAGATGCTATTTTGTTTCTTATTCCGGAGGTATACTCATTATTGTGAAGAGTAAAGAAACCAGCATGATTAGAAAAAAATCAAGGTGGAGAATGTGCCTGCTCCATAAGAAGCCCTGCAATTACATCAATGTAATTATGACACAGCTTGACACAGAAGTAGTTAGTGCCACAGTCTCACTCCTGGAAAGCCCTGTTTTCATAAAAGTAATATTCTAGTATTCTTAACATTTCTAAAACATGAGTAAAATGTGACTTGTTCCTGTAAACTGAGCCAAATGAGAGGCAATGGGTACACACACAAGAGTACACCCTGAAATTCAGTCAGTTCCTGTCTCACACCCAATAATTCTGTTAAAAACTCAGGACCCAAGGAGCCTTCATACACAAAGTGCAAATGCAAGCATGAATACCATATACAGTATTGTACTGTGTAGTTAAGCACTGAGTAGACCTCATAGCACCCACCAAAACAGAACCCCCCATAATGAAACCCACACCCTGCCGGTCCTGACATTACACCCAACACTCTCCCTCCCATAGGTCATCTTACACAATTTCCCCATTTTGCAGACTGGTCCTTCTACAGGAGCCTTTTATCTTAACCCTCCATTGATCTCCCTTCATCAAAAACCTAACCTACATAAACTTATTTGCTTTGTTACAATGAACAGGAGTAGGCTACTCAAACAAAAAAAATTAATCAAGCTGATAAATACTGAAACTTACAGTCTACTTATTTTAAACGTTCTCAACAATCTACTACAGAATAAAACACTAAGGTCTGGGTGACCAGTCCTGCTGAGTAATCTGATTGGTGAGTTTGGTTTTGGTGACATGACGAAAGAGGAAGTGCTAGTGTGAGATGCACATAGCGAAGAAAAGGCATAGGATCCATACTGAGAGAGTCATCTTCAAAGACAGCAAGTATAAAACCAGACAGGAAATGAGAAAGGCACCCCAAAAATAATGACAGTCTGAGAAGAAGGCTTTATGGAAATGTGTCAGGGAAAAGGAGTACCGATTAAGAGACAGCCACACATGCAAATAAAGATAAAAAGATGCTGAAAATACACGTAGGGCAAGAGATAAATATTTTACATTATTCTGTTACCTGTCTTTGACAGGTGCCGCAGCTAGTACAGTTAAATATCATTTTGTTTAAACTTAATGTTATGTACCCATGTCTCTGTTTATTGTGTTCCCTCTATAAAAAATGTAATATTTCTATTAACTACCTGCTCCTGTACAGTATGAAACTGTACAATACAATACAATACAGTTTATTTTTGTATAGCCCAAAATCACACAGGAAGTGCTGCAATGGGCTTTAACAGGCCCTGCCTCTTGACAGCCTCCCAGCTTTGACTCTCTAAGAAGACAAGGAAAAACTCCCCAAAAAAAACCTAGTATGGAAAAGATGGAAGAAACCTTGGGAAAGGCAGTTCAAAGAGTGACCCCTTTCCAGGTAGGTTGGGCCTGCAGTGGGTGTCAAAAGAAGGGGTCAATACAAACAATACAATACACAGAACAAATCCTCAATAAAAAATTGAAAATTTTTTAGAAGTATGGAGCATAATTTAACAGTAGATGATATCACATAATAAGATTTAGATAATTTTAGACTCCTGGAGACCTCATCCATCAAGCTGCCTCCTCCATTTGGTCATTCCACGGCTGAAACAGTGTTGGGCCAGCCAATCCGATGAAAGGACCCCTCTTTCTCACGATTCCTGCAATCCTCCATCAGGGATGACTTTACCTTAGGCAGGCAAAACAACTTGGCAGGTGGGCCGTGGCACCAAGTGCCACATTTGAGTACCAAGAAGAGAAACAGAATAGATGAGGGTTAGTATCCAATTCTAACTATCATGTTACTTATGTTTTAGTGCTAATGACTAACAACAGAGATGCAGTATGTACAGTTAATCAGCAGCTCTAGTCAGGATATGCTAAACTGAAGTAGTGAGTTTTCAGCCGGGATTTAAAAGCTGAGACCGAAGGGGCATCTCTTATAGTATCAGGCAGACCATTCCACAGTTTAGGGGCCCTGTAACTAAAAGCGTGACCTCCCATTGTTATTTTATTAATCCTTGGAACCATAAGCAGACCAGCATCTTGAGATCTTAATGTGCGCTCTGGTTTGTAAGTCATGATAAGTTCAGACAAGTAAGCTGGACCTCGGCCATTTAATGCTTTATACGTTAAAAGAAGGATTTTGAAATCTGCCCTAAAGTTAACCGGGAGCCAGTGTAAGGATTTTAGAACTGGAGTTATGTGTTCGTATTTTCTTGTTCTTGTAATAATTCATGCAGCCACATTTTGGATTAACTGGAGGCTGTATAAAGAACAGTTTGAACATTCAGGTTCTGTCCCTACCAAATGACTCTCTAAGTGACTCTGCAAGTGCTCACACTGCAAAAAACAGCAAAGCAACTGGACTGCACACACAAGGCTCCTTGGGACAGTATTTAAAAAAGTGCTTATAAAAATGAAGGGCCTTTGTTTTATGACGAGAACACAAAACAAGATATTACAAAAATCAAGTAACATTTTGTAGGAAAGTGTTTTCAAATGCATTTTCTTTAATTTCTTGAGTTTTTGTCTTTAATATTGTTTACTCTAATCTTCCACAAGCCTTTCTGACTCTGTTTGATAGTCTCCTGTTTAGATTCCTTATTTGTTCCTTTTAAATGTTTCTGACCACACATGGATTATTTTTACTTCGCATGACAGCCATCATTCTCATCAATCTAACCAACCTTTGTGTCCTCTTGTGCCTAGTAGAGGTTTTGTACTTCCCAGAACAGGAGCAGTAAACAGTGACATTACATACACAGGAGAAAGAAGAAAGGTTGATTTACGATTAAATATATACATCACAAAGAAGAGATGAACAAAGGACAAGTCAGAACTTCACAATAAATGCACCCAACCACAGCTTCTCCCATCACACTGGGCCTTCCTTCTCATGTTAATGCTCGCTGGGTTTGGCAGGTGATGCCTCTTACTTCCCTACCTATTCATCATTGACCAGGAATCTCCCTTTGTCTCACTCTCAAATTTCCACTCCATTTTAGTAGTGTTTTAGATTCTTAATTATTGGATTTTTGATTACAGTTCTTGGATTCTAAGTTTCTGGTTAGTACATTGGATTGCCATTTTAACATATACCCTTTTTGGCTATATTACAGCATTTTACGCTTATATGGTCATTTTTGTGCTTCTTTTATTCATATAAATATATTCTTCACTTATAAAGATTCTCTGATGGTCTTATTTTCTCATGCCAGAGGTTTTAAGGTTGATGCTTCCTACTGAAGGACATTTTTGTATATAGTCATGCGCCTGTTTATGGATCGATTATGGCCAACCGAGTTGAAGACATTCTAATTATGGATTAGGCCAGTAGGAAAACAACAGGGTAACAGTGTGTGAGAAACTACCAAAACCAGCTGCTACAGGCTGTATTTCTTTTGTTTATTACAGGCTTGTATCATCCTATGACTGTTGAAACACTTTGCAAAAAAGCCGTGCAAAAAATGGTGGTGGAGCTGCAGAGGTAGCAATTTTTTGGCTGTCTGGCTTCCTATATTGCTGCTATAACAGACAAATGGCCACAAACGTAGAAACACACACATTGCATTCCCAGAGTTCCAGACTTATCGGCACTGACTGGCCATGCCACCCAGCATTTTTTTTTTTTTAAAGTCACGCTTTACACAACTGGCACGTTTTCTGTTTCTGATATGTACAGAAGGTTCAGACTTTTTTTCTTTCATCAAGAAGATAGAAATGTCTAGTAAACCTTTTGTTATTATATTATTTCATAATGTCTCATATATTTTCTGACTCTCAGAGGGCCCTTAAAGGTTTGTTTTGATCGGCGCTTCTCTATGTGGTAAATTCTTGAAAATCGGTTTGTGCTACACCATACCAGCAGTTAAAGTATGCATACTGGTGACCCCCACCAGCTTTGCAGAGCCTCAATAGCAATGACATGTACACTTCATGACCAACATGTGGCCAATTTGGCATTCGGCCAAATGGTAAGTCCCAACTCTAGCCGCATTTTGGTGCCTGAATGTATTTGGGACATTTTTTTTTTTTTTGCAGTGTCCCATTTTGGGCCTTTGCAGGCCTGATAGTATGTCTCTCGAGTTTGGTATCTACCTGCCTCAGGTGAGGCCTATTTTTTTGTAGTCTGGGCTAGTCTTTTTGTATACTTTGAGGTCTGCACCAAAATTCGCCATGTCACACAACATGAGAAAGGTAAAAAATCAAATAGTCCATTTATTAATAATCTCTTGGCAAACATTCTTGTGAATGACCTACAAGCAGTCACGCAGTCACAGACTGACAGGTCAATCAAATTCTGCTGGTTGGGCAACCTTGTAATATAGTGTCATATGATTGATCATACTTGTACAGAGACTATTTTAAAGCCAGGAAGTCAATATCCCTGAAGAAATCCTTCCAGCTCCTGCACTACATTAGAAAGATCAGCACTGAGACTACTGCCAAAGGCAATGCCAGTGCTAATTTGACAAAAGTCTGTTCTTCTCCAACTACCATGACACTATTAAATATGGTTTCCCTCTAGGAATAAAACTTTACAGTGTCTTCTGTGTGTGTTCTGGTCTAATGCTAAAATCATTTACATTCAACTTTTCTCTCATCAAGCAGCACTCAACAGCCTAGAATCACAAAGTTAAGGAAATGATGTACATATTTTTGCAAATTTATTAAAAACAAAAAACATAAATATCACATTGACACACATATGCAAAATCTATAGTTTATTGAAGCATCTCTGGCAATGATTGTGCCTTGAAGTCTTCTTGATTCTGAAGTGACAAGCTTCACATACCTGGATTTGGGGATGGTCTGCCATTCTTCTCAGCAGATTCTCTCAAGCTCTGCCAGGATGGATGAAGACTGCTGGTGGACAGATATTCAAGTCCAGGCTGTCATTGGGCAACTCAAGAACATTCACAGAGTTGACCCATAGCCGCTTCTGTGCTGTCTCTGCTTAATGTTTAGGGTCACTGTCCTGTTCAAAAGTGAACCTTCAGCCCAGTCTGAGGTCCAGAGTACTCTGAGCAGGTTTTCAGTAAGAATATATCACTGCCCTTTGCTCCATTCAGGTTTCCTTTAGTCTAGTCTAGTCTCCCAAACCCTGATGCTGAAAATCAACCCCATAGCATTATGTTGCCATTACCGTCCTTCATGGTCGGAATAGTATTGTGTAGATGAAGAGTAGTGTCAGATAAGACACTAGTCTTGGTTTCACCAGAACAGAGAATCTTGTTCATCACAATCCTTTAGGAGCTTTTTGGAAACTTCAAACAGGCTTCTATGTGTTTTTTAACTGAGGAAAGATTTCTGTCCAGTCACTCTTCATAAAGCCTAGATTAGTGGAGTGTGGCAGTGTAGAATAAAATTCTGAAAGTCACTCCTACCTCCACACATGTTCTCTGTACCTTAGCCAGTGTGACCACTGGGTTCTTTGTCACCTTCCTTAGCAAGGACCTTCTCCCAAGACAGCTCAGTTTATCCAGGCAGTCAGCTCTAGGAACAGTCATGGCTGTTCCCCACTTCCTCCATTTAAGAATTGTAGTGGCCACTGTGCTCTTGAGAACCTTCAATATTATAGACATATTCTGTAGCCTTCACCAGATCTGTGCCTCAACACAATCCCATCTTAAAGTTGTAGTAATTCCTTCAACCACTGGTTTGTTTTTTTCCCCACCTATGGGGCCTTCTATACACACATGTGTGCCTTTCTTATCAGTCCAACTGCAGGTGAACTCCAAACAAGTTGCAGAAACATCTTGATGATGATTAATAGAATGAGTCAAAACAAAGGGTCTGAATATTTGTGTCATTGTGATTTTTCAGGTAGAATTTTTAATAAATTTGAAAATATTCCTTTTATCCAGTTTTCTTTTTGTCATTTAAGGATACTGTGTGTTGCTTGATGAGGGAAAAACACATTTAAATGCTTTTAGCACAAAGCTGCAACATAACAAAATGTATAAAAAGTGAAAGGGTTTGATTATTTTCTGAAGGCACTGTTAATATATAAAGTTATAAGATGATTTGTCTGTAATTACATATTCTAAGAGAAAAGATAATAGCAAGGTAATAACCTCAGGCTTGTGCTGCACGCAGATCTTCTCTGCAGTAGACCTCTCTAGCTATCATTGTCATCAAATAAAATTACTTTGATTTATTATGACACTTCGAAATACAGTGCTTTATAAATATAAATGAAATCAGTGTTTTTTAATGCTTTGGCAGCTAAAATATATGCATGCACTTAGAAGAGACGATATAGATTTCTATACAACACAATAAATGGCAGAAAACAATGCAATGGCAAAGTCATTGTGACTGTAGTACAATTAAACAGCCGTTATTTCCTTAAAGCTGGCTCCAGTTTATGTAGCTGGCTACCTTCTATTTCAGTGTTTGATTGCTTCTCGAGATGAACAGAAGATTTCAATTTGCCTGCACCTGCTATTTTGTTTAATGTTCTTCAAACAGCTGGCTAGTTAAAAGTTTATTTCAAAACCAGCATGAGTAATAATGCCAGTCTATGAGCGGATTTTACTTTTATTATTATTTTGACTTTTTTTTCTCACTCTCTAGTGAAATTAAAAGCAGTAACATGTCACTCGTAACTACTTGCTGTCAAGCTTTTAAAGCCACGTCTTATAGACATCTTTGAGAGCGAGTGTTCATGTGTTTTGCATTTGTTCATTTTTTTATTTAAAGTTTGGAAAAGATTATGCACTCTAAAAAACAACTCTTGTCACATTACCCTGGCAGCTGATGTGCACTAAAATATAAACATCTGTCAAAAGTGACCAGGCAGGCAGACAATTCAGAGAAGCCAAGAAAGTTTGGGGTACCACCCTAGTAACCCAATTTAATTGTAAACTGGAAAAAGATTAGTTGATAATGGCTCAAAAAATGTCAACTCTTAAAAGTACAAATGGTTGTTAACAGTAGGAGCTCTGTCCTTTGGGTTAGTCAGTTTAGCATCTCACACTACCTTCTGGGAACAAGCCGGCCTTATATTCTGCAGACTGGTAGAGGGGCAGGATCAGTCATCTCTCTTGTGTGCTTTTTCTTGGCTGGAGGGGAGGAAGGAGAACATTATGATAGTGTCAGTAGCACCCCTGGTTCTGGGGGTGGTATTGATAACCTCGTCAGAACCAGGAAGGTAGTCCCCAGATGTGCATACGTAACACAAAATGAAAAGAGTGAAAATATACAAAATGAAAAGACACCTGATTTTTATGCAATTGCCATCAGAGCAAAAGAAAAGCAGAGGACACATCTCAGGACGAGCATGCAGAAGCACTTCACAAAAATGTCACTTGCCTCCTCTCAGTAAGTAACTCTTTCCATTAAAGTGTGAGGTCTGTTACACAATACTAAACCCATTCAGACTGAGGCGATTTTCTAAAGGTTCCAAATGCACTTGGAAATATGTCTTTAAACAAATGGCATGAAGGGTCAAGAAGGTGAAGCACTTACTGTAGCAGTGATATAGGCTGCGGTCCATGTGGAGTTTGCACAAGCATTTTTTTTTTATCTGTGTAGATTTTCCTCCAGGTACTCCAGTTGTCCTTCTATATCACCAAAGGTGTGCTGTTAGGTTGTCTTGCTACTCCAAACCGGCCCTAGGTGAGTTTGTGTGTAAATGGGCCCTTAACTGACCAGCGCCCTATTCAGGGCTTTTTCCCTGCTTTGCATTCAGTTTTGCTGAATTGATAATCAGGTAAACTTGGAGTCCTGTTTGGAAATACACCACAATATGCTGAGAACATAAAAATCTCACACAGAAGATCGTCAAAACACCAAATTTCTAAAACTTTTTTAAACAGGATAATGGGCCAATAGAGCAATAGATATTAGGCGGGAGTAAAAGCTGGACAGAATGCCACTCCATTTTAAAGCTCCATTTGAAACTTTACCAGATAATGAGACTAACCTGGCCAAGATCCATGCAACTCTGAAGCAGCAAGTCTAAAAAAAGATACCATTAATGTACCTTGAATGAATCTATCCTTTTATACATTCATTTTGGTATCTTGGAAACTAAGGTAGGATAAGTTTATTTGTAATGTAAAAACTTTCCCATCCATTTACAAGCTTTACTTATGTTTTATGGTGTTATCAGATCACCTTTGACGTGCATCTGACATGAAAGACATCAGCTAAGCTCTTAGGTTCTTTCCTTAATGGAAGATCGTAAGAAATGTCAAACCAGCTATACTAGTGTCACCTGTAACCACTTACCCATCTCATGGTCTAAGCTGTACCCCATGCATTCAACCCTCAGGACCTTTAATCACTGGCTACTCAACGGCTCTGACTTTTACTACAAACCTTTACTTCAACCCAGTTTACCAACAACAGAAGACTTTTCAAAGGTGTTCCCTTAAACTCTTAATCTACCATAACTGCACAAGGAATTATCAATCTTAGTGTTTCAGCTCACTATTAGCAATTCAGATGAAAACCTTGAGTTTAAGCTTTTACTTAAAAATCATAATAACCCATCCATCCATCCATTATCCAACCCGCTATATCCTAACTACATGGTCACGGGGGTCCGCTGGAGCCAATCCCAGCCAACACAGGGCGCAAGGCAGGAAACAAACTCTGCTGCAGGGCACCAGTCCACCGCAGGACACACACACACACACACACACACACACACACACGCACCCACACACACGCACACCCACACACACACACACACACCCACGCACACACACACACACAGACACCAAGCACACACTAGGGACAATTTAGAATTGCCAATACACCTAACCTGCATGTCTTTGGACTGTGGGAGGAAACCGGAGCACCTGGAGGAAACCCACGCAGACATGGGGAGAACATGCAAACTCCATGCAGGGAGAACCCAGGAAGGGAACCCAGGTCTCCTTACTGCGAGGTATCATAATAACCAATAGCAACAAATATGAACAACACAAAAAAACTATACAGTCTAGTTGGGTTAAAGTAGACTTCATTCATTCTTAGAAGACATTTCCAAAGTGGTTCAGTTCCTTAGTTACAGATTATATATCCTTAAGCAAAAACTAACAGAATGATTCTTACCAGAGACAGAGCTCCTTTCCAAGTGTACATTTTCAATAGTTAGCAGATAGAAAAAGCATTAGCAAGTTAACTGAAAGCTCAATTTTTCCAGTAGAGCACCAAATGAACTGAACTGTGAGTACACTTTTTGAAAAAGTCCAATAAAAGACAGTCACTTTCCTCTACTCTTCTTGCATAAATTAAGTGCATGTACTTAGCTTTCCTTCTGCTAGGAGAGCAGATAGTTTCACTATAAACACTAATTCATTATCACACAAGCTCAAGGTCATTTTCTCATGGGATTCAAAAGCTATACTTTCCAACTAAGCAAAATACTTGGAATCCTATTTTGCTTTTCAATTCTCACAGAATACATTGCACTACAAAAAATAATTTTTTACCTTACAACAGTATTTTTTCAACTGTATTTTATAATATATTCTATACATAGTTAGTCTCCACTCCTCTGAACCCTGGATAAAGCAGATATATTGCTAAGCTTTATTAACACCTTTTTTTCATGATTCCATAGGAGAAACAGTGAGCATGTGTGAGACAACAGATGAAGGGACCTGTAACTGTGTACAATTATGTGCAAGAGGCAGTGGTGGGAAGTAGTGGAAAAGCATTTTAAGTAGGGTTTTGTTGTTGCTGTGTAAACTAAACAAGTAAGCAGACAAAAGAGGAAACCAAATGACATAGGTAAGGGCAAGCTGGGAGTTCTGAAACAGAGGGTTGTTAAGCTGAGGAGCAGAACTGACACTGCAGCCTCCACTGGTGTTTTGCCTGTATCACACACCATTGTCCATCCTGGCAATGTAAAGACAAGGAAATAAACAGAAGGTCAACATAACAAAGTCAAAGTTAGTATTAAGCAATTATAGAAATTTAGTGATAAAGTCAAAACATGAACTGAAATTGTAGTAGAGAGAAACGGATGCAGAATTAAAAGCAAGATTTTTAAGAAGAATGGAAACAAATTTAGAGAGTGTTTTGTCTCTTGATATTTGCAACCATAGATGAAGAAGTGACCCCAGAGAATGAACTTTATACCCCATGACATCAGATTTCATTCAGGTGATGACCTCTGACATTACATATAGCAATGCATAGTAATGGTAAACAGAACTACCCTGAATGGCATCTCCCTACTTGAAACAAGCAGTGGGTAGCGCTGCTGCCTCGCAGTTGGGAGACCTGGGGACCTGGGTTCACTTCCCGGGTCCTCCCTGAGTGGAGTTTGCATGTTCTCCCTGTGTCTGCGTGGGTTTCCTCCGGGCGCTCCGGTTTCCTCCCACAGTCCAAAGACATGCAGGTTAGGTGGATTGGCAATTCTAAATTGGCCCTAGTGTGTGCTTGGTGTGTGGGTGTGTTGGTGTGTGTCCTGCGGTGGGTTGGCACCCTGCCCAGGATTGGTTCCTGCCTTGTGTCCTGTGTTGGCTGGGATTGGCTCCGGCAGACCCCCGTGACCCTGTGTTCGGATTCAGCGGGTTGGATAATGGATGGATGGATGGATGGATGGATAGTATAACAGGAGAATGAGTAAATGAAAAAAAACACTTTGTATCAAAGTGCAAAATATAGCCATAACTCTGCCATTTTGGAAGAAAAACCTGATGAAACTACCAGATTATCATGACACATTCCATTTTGTTAAGATGGTTGAAATCATATGTTTTTACACATTGTTTAAATCTCAGCACAGAAAAGAGGACAATGGGATTATGGGACACTGACTGCTTTTGGAAGAAACGGTACCTGTATAATTGGGATGGAATTACATCTGAACCAGAGGGGAACTGATGAACTGGGAAGGAGAATGAAAAGGTTAATCAAGGATTGTTTTAATGTACAGATTTGGGGTGAAGGAGGTCAGGACAGGATAAATGTAAATGTTAGCGAACCATATCAGTAAATATTGACAAAAATATAACATACTGAAATTATTAGTTACCAGAGGCAGACAAACATTAATTCAGAACTGTGCTAAAACTGCTTATCTAATATTAGAGGCATTAAGAAAAAAACAAACAATCTTCACCATGACAAAGTGGCTACTGCTAAAGTGTCAAAAATCAAGTGTTCGCAGTTTGTATCCCATGCCATCACTGTCTTTGTGCATTTGGCTGCTAACCCTCATTTTTTTGAGATGGTTTTCCTTCATGTAATCCCTAAAGTTGTGCACAGTAGAGTTAAATGGCAATTCTTAAACTGGCCTTGAGTGAAAATTGGTGTAAATGTGGGGATGTGCCTTGCAATGGAATGATTGGGTTTAACTTTACACACAATGCTGCTAAAACAGATACTTGCCCTCAAAAGTAATGTGAGAAATCTATTTGTTAGTTCCTTCTTTGACAAACACTTCTTGGACTCACTCACTCCTCTCACTAATACAGAGTACAACTTTAAATCCATGTTACACTTCTGAAGGGCAGCCTGATGTTTTAACAAAAACATAGTTTATGTTCTTTTCTAATGCCTTACATTATTCAATCATGCATACAATACATCAGAATTTTCAAGATTTAATATAAAATGATGGCTGCCATTATTGTATATTTGAATTTCACACAAGCCAAGATTGTATTTTAAGTATTAAAAAGAACCCAATTCTGTTAAGCACTAACAATGGATTTAGTTACAAGAACATCTAGAAGATATGGAAGAGTCATAAAAGAAATGCAGACAGGCATGGAACAGAGATGTTACCAATAATACAACAGAAAAAATTATCTTGTGCTTCTTAGCAAAAGTAAATGGCCTTCTAATGTTCTGTTTCTTGTTCTTTCTCTAAATATACAGCACCTTCAGGACGTCTTCAGACTCCTTCCCTTTCATCACATTTTATGTTGCAGTATTGTGCTAAAATCATTTATATTAATTTTCAAATTTTTGTAAATTTATTAAAAATAAAAAAGTGAAATATCCCTCACACAGACCCTTTGCTTTGACATTTCAAATGTGGCTCAGGTATATCTCATTCCATTGAACACCACTGAGATGTTTCTACAACTTGTTTTGAGTTCACCTGCTGGTCTATTTAATTGATTGGACTGATTAGGTGAGGAATACCCCAGTCTATAGAAGGTACATCAGTATAGGAAAAACCAAGCCATGAGGTTGAAGGAATTATGTGGAGGAAACATCTAGGAAAGTTCACAAAAAAAAAAGAATTCTGAAGCATCAAAGGCTCTCAGGAGCACTGTACCCTCCATTATTCCTACATGGAAGAAGTCTGGAACATCCATGACTCCTTCTAGAGCTGGCTTAGCTGCTGTAAGATAGCAGAGCTAATCCATGCCCCATACTGCTGCTCTACAAACAAACCATTTAATCATGGGATAAATTCAATAAAGACAAAACTGGTTGGAAATTAACTAAAAACAGGTGGACTAACTCAAGACGAGAGAGTAAACGTTTTTAATGAAAAGGGGTTGGAAGATGAGACCTGGCTGAGAAAATGGGCAAGAGTCAAAACCAGAAAAGACAGTCAACCAGTCGCCAGGTTCAAAATGGCTAGGCAAAAAATCTGTCTTTTAACCAGAAAAATATTAGTTTGTGCACAGGAATAGACAAATAAAAAGAATGTAATGCACAACAACACTGGAATCTTAGCATCAGGGGTTCGGAGTAGAAAAGGAAATTACACATTGCATACCTCCAAGGATTCTGGGACTTTCGAGTGTGTCAACATGCTATCATACAGAATATAGTGCTGCAATAAAACAGCAAAATTAAACAATGTAAATATTGCATAATGAAAGAAATGAATGTAAAAAAATCATAATGCTTGGTGTCTAAATCTACATATTTCATGTATGACATTACTCAAACCTTGAGAAATGCAAAAAAAATAAATAAATAAAATTAAAGAAAATAACAGGTAAATTTCTCTTAGTTTGTAATTAAGGAAAAGAATTTAGGGAGATATTTGCACGGAGAATGAGACTCAAAGGTTTACAGTTAAGAGTTTTACAACAGCCAGGGATATCGGGTGTTTTGACTTGGACATGATTTTAATTTTTGATAAGCTTTATAAGAGTTTCTGGACTTTTCCTTTAGTGAAAACTTATTTTTATAGGTCAAGGAATTTGGCCCTTACGTTTATTGCTGGATTTGAAGTGTTTTTTACCACGTTAAAAAGGAATTACTGTGACATTGTAGGGTTGCACTTTTGGTTTGTCTGAGTTTGTAGATATTGTGGCTACTCTTTGTGAATAAATCTAGCTCTTTTCTGGCTGACAACTTTAAGATTTATTCTTTGACTTGATTATTGAATTCCTCCTATTGCCAAGATGAAGGATCAGCTTGATTACTTTGGTTTTCACTTGTGCTTTGTTTCATTTCCCGGTCCTTCCATTAATCTTCTGCTCACCTGTATGGAGTCTCATAATGTTAAGAGTGATGTAAGCATTGAAGACAGGGCTCAGGAGTGTGGAGATTTTGTTAAATTTTAAGTAAATTGCAGAATCATGAAAGAGATGCAACTGCTTTAATATTAGTCAGGTGTAAGGAAAAGTAACTCCTTACAGCTGAATTTGATTTGACTTTGACACTGATCCAAAATGTACATATTTTCAGTTCCTTTATAAAGTATGGCATACCTTTAGTTTGCTGTCTGGGTTGATCTGACCTCTTATGTCAGAATGAAGGAAGCACAGTGAAGTTAAGTCGATCTTTCACATAAATCTTAATTTAATTTTTAGCTCATTAAATCATTTTAGATTCTGCCTTTTTTTACACCTACACATTATGTAAATGGTTTTACCATTTCCAGACTGCATATCCATTGGTATGCACAACAAATTAGATAATAACTGTAAAACAAAAAAACATTCAGAATTTGAATTAAAAAAAAATGATAGACCCCAATCAAGTGGAGTTTTTTTTTTGGTTAATTATTATTTTTATCCTAAAGTTACAATCACTTATACAACTTTTCATGCTTGTTTTAATGATTGTCCACAACTGTTATATACATGTATCTATTATGGAGTGCTGAAGTACAGAGAATCTAAATCTGGGGCCTGGTTTTGTGTTTTCTGCCACCTGAAAAAGTTGAATATTAGCTTTCATTCTACCGTGATGAAATATCAAGAAAGGTAAAGATTATGGATCACATTTTTAGCATCCTTTAAGCATTTGAAGGCTTCAGCCTTCCAAGTAACCCAGACAAGGTGTTGCTTGCCCACTCTTCTCACACATCCAATCAGAAATGATTAAGCCCCCAACCCCATCCAGGTCTAGCACTGTGATCTTAAAATTACTACCATCAATTAATCTCATATAGTAAGCAAAAAGTTTTACTTTAAAGCACCCCAACAGTGGTATCATCAGCCTACCAACATCAGAGAAACTAGTTATGTAGAAATAAAGAGATATGTCTATAAATATAAAGCAATAAGATGTAAAGCGTCTGTGCACATGCCCAGGTGTAATGTCATCTGGTATCACAAGAGGGCGGGAATGCCCAATGGACAAAGGCAACAAGAGGCGCAAAGAAAGAGGGATGTAAGCTATATCTAGTGAAGAGAGCGTTATAAATGAGTGATGCGACTGAAACAGACGAATGTATCATTATACCATTAAGCCTGCTTTAATAAATGGGTCATCTTGTTATGTTAGTCTTTATACATTTTTCTTGATCTACCCCTGTGATCCACAGTTTAAAATTACAAATCAAACAATTCAGACGTTAATAAAATTTCACATTACAGACTTTCTTGTAAGGGGATTTGCACACCACATTTGGTCACCACATGTAGAAACGATACCTTTTATACATACATTATGTGGATTTGGATAACAACATTGTGCTTATGAAAAAGCGAACAGCATTACAGGACACAGCTTAGACTCGAGGAGGGGGTAATGCTATAATTTTAATTAAGGTTGTAGATTTCTGGTTTCAAACCCTGGTTCAGATATTCTTTGTGTGGAACGTGCATGTTCTCCCTTTGTCTGATTGGGTTTTGCACCCACATCCAAAAGCTGTGCATTTATTAACTTTCTCAGAATCAGTGAGAATGAGTGGGTGCATGGGAGTGTTTGCAGTAGACCAACACCCAATCCAGGACTGACTGCTTAAAACAGGGGTCTCCAACTCCAGCTACTGTGGCTGCAGGTTTTCATTCTAATCCTTTTCTTAATTAGTGACCAGATTTTACTGCTAATTAACTCTTTGCCTTAATTTTAATTGATGCACAACTGATGCACAAGACTCAAGTCCCTTAATGATTTCCTTTTTCCTTAATTAACAACTGAACAATATTAAGACACAAAATGTACCTACACATAAACGACAACCTGCGTCCATCACACAATAACTGAAAATAAAGAATGGTGAAGGCCTAAGTAACGTTGATCTGCTCAGGTCCACAAAACATTTTGACAGTGCACTTAAAGAAAAAAAAAACATTTTAGAAATGTCTGCCATGGCAGAATGAGCACCATGGAATTAAATAACGGGTGTAATTAGCAACAAGAATTGGCTTCAAATTAAGACACTGAATGAAGTGAAGTTGGTTGGAGTTTGAGGCCCTAACTTAGTTGCACATCTGTTGGCTCACTTCACATCAAATTTATGTTTAGGTGCCATTTAAGGAAAAAAGAATCAATTCAGTGGTCAGAGTCTCAAGAAAAGTCAATTAAAACAAAGGGAAATAGTTAATTAGCAGCAAAAACTGGCCACTAATTAAGAAAAGAGTTAGAATGAAAACTTGCAGCCACAGTAGCTCTTCAGGACTGGAGTTGGAGACCCCTGGCTTAAAACATTTGGAGTGAGTCTTAAGATACGCTGGAGTGCAGTCTCATTTTTAATAGCAACCATCAATACAAGATGCCTTACAAAACAACTCAGAAAGGTGTAACAGAAAGAAGTACTGGTGAAACATATCTACAAGAACATTAGATGACATACTCAAATTATGAAGACAGCACTTAAAGACAAATTATATGAAATAAGAGAAACTCTTAAAGATTCCATGGGGAATCTTGGTTTAAAGAGAAATTCTGCTTAAAGTTACACTTAAGGTGAAATTCTCTGAAACAGAAATATAGTTCACTAAAATAGACCTGCAAGTTTTATAAATATACTAACTGCAGATACTGTTAGGGGAAATATTTTTTGAATTTGTTAAGTGGTTCTGATTATGGCTCTTTGTTTAACTAAGACATTCTATACCATTTATACCCATTACATTGCCAAGGGAAGAATGAGATAATGACAATTAATACTGCTCACAACCAATCCCTGCCAACACAGGGCACAAGGCAGGAACCAATCCTGGGCAGGGTGCCAACCCACCACAGGGCGCACACACACACCCACACACCAAGCACACACCAGGGCCAATTTAGGATCGCCAGGATTCAGTGGGTTGGAAAATGGACGGATGGACAACCATTGATGAAGACAGGGATGTAGATATACCAGTAAACTGAGAGTTTGGTTCTTTAAACTCTGGTTCCGCTTCACCACCACGGACAAGTACAGTCACCGTAGATCGGCTGCCACTGCTCCAATTGGCTTGTTGATGTCACACTCCCTTTTTCCATCACACAGAACTTGAACTCTTCAGCTAATAGTAGTTTTTCTCCCCTCACCTGGGGCCTCGCGTATAACGCTGTAGGCATAGAATTCACACTATAACATGGCGTATGGACAAAAAAATCCAGATGCATAAATCTGTGCGAACACCAACTTCCACGTTCTGCCGCTACATAAATCCCGGTCAGCGTGAAAAGTAACGCACGTGCACGCACCTTGCTGTCCCGCCCCAACTCCTCCCAAAATTACACCTCTTTGAATATGCAAATCAATATAAATAGCCCTTAAGCTCAGCCTTCTGTGAAAAGACAATGGCAAAAGCATAGGGGAAAACAGAAGAATTTCAGCGAACATAAAGTGTAGGCAAGGAAAAATGTACTATTTGTTGGTTTAATCAGTGATATAATCAACAAAAGGAAGTTGATCGAGTGACATAGAGTTTCGGAGAAACTAGAAAGCTCAAGTTCACAAATTCGCACAGTTCCCGAAATAAAAAAGTTGTCAGATATCAAAGTCGCCAAGAAAAGGCGAGTCTTAGCCCACCGTCTGAGTGTCATATGAACGTTTATTAGGGTACAGAGAAAAAAAAAATAGGCACACAGTGGGGAAAAAAGCACGAAATGTCAACTTTAATCTCTATATTCCACTTTAATCAAGTAGTTTAGTTTGTCAATAAAGGAGAACATCATAAACTTCATATTAAAATCGTTTAATTTACTAGTTTCTCAAATCCCATCGTAACTAAAGTAGCATATTAAATGCTTTGTTTTGTATTTGATCTTCTATGTGCTCAATGTGTGTGAATCACTACCTGCTTCTTAAACGGGCTTTCCTTTCCTCCGACACGACACAGAATTCATTACATTCGTAATATTACAGCTCTCTGAATGATTAAAATACTGAGACGTATACGTGATATCATTTTCATGATGATAGGAGTTAAAGCATGTTATTAAACATGGGAACACGGTGGCGCAGTGATAGTGACGAGCAGGCGCCTCGTCCACAGATTGTTCCTGCCTCCCGCAAGATGCTTGCTGCACCATGTGCAACCTTCCATGAAATAATTTATTGCAGCAGTACTGTCTCTTTGAAACGTACTAACCCCCAATTCCTGTCCTTCCTTTTCTTTCTCCAAGTAGCCAATCGCCACACAATCTGCTCTGTAATAGACGTTAAGCCATCTGTAAGCTTAGAACGCCGATTCTTCAAAACTTTTAAGGAACATTGAAATATCTTCATAGTACATCTTTAATTATTCTATCCATCTGTCTTTCTGCAGTGTCGTGCCAGCCCCAGCAGGAATACAACGCGAGGCAGGAACAATCCGTGAATGGAGTGCCAGCTCCTTGCTAGAACTGTGGCACCGTGTCCTCACATGTTTAATTTTTAACAATATAGATTATTTAAATGAAGTTAAAAGTTTTATTTGTATAATATAATAAATATATTTTGCTGCATTTCATCTTAAAAATGATATCGTCATCATATGTAAATACGCACTTTATAAAGTGGTGCAGGTTGTGCAATATTATAACTGTATCGCAAGTTTACAGTGAAGTAATTGTACTTGTAAGTACAAAACAGTTCTATAAGGAGCACTTGATGGACTGATTGAGTGCGTTTATAGTTCTTGGGATGAAACTGTTTCTGAACCGCGAGGTCCGTACAGGAAAGGCTCTGAAGCAGTTGTCACATGAGAGCAGTTCAAATAGCAAATGGCTGAGGCAGTGGGTACTTGATTCTGTATACCGATAATTCTCTTTCCGATCAGCTGCTCCGAGTGGTGCAGTGAGAGTAACAACGCTAAAGCAGCTATGATATTTGGAATAGTTTGACCATTCCCTGGACCATTATATTGTTACAGGTTAATTACAATCAGATGCCTTAAACTAATAAACAATATGCGGTTAATTTCAGTGTATTTATAAAGCCGCGTCAGGGATGTGGATCTGAAAATGAAAGGGAAACCACACTGGAACAGTAGCACTGCTTTGACGCTGGGTGCTGCCAGTTTGCAAAACCGAGCGGAGAACTTGCGTATGCCAGGGTTTGAGCTACCATAAAAATGTGTGTGGCTTTACGGCAAGTTTAGGCTTTATACATCACGATTTGTGCATGGAAATGGGCTTATGCAACATTTTTGTGTGTACGCACCGTTTATACATGAGGCCCCTGGAGTCAGCAATCCACTCTTTTCTGAGAGACAAGCATGACCTCAGACTTGGGGGTACTGATCCTTATCCCTGCTTCACTCGGCAGTGAACCACTTAATTGTGTGCTGACAGTCACAGATCAGAGGAAGGACAAAACTACAAAGTTGTCTGTTTTAAACAACAACGCTATCCCCAGCCTCCACAAGTGGACACCCTCATATCCTCAGCTGTGTCTTGATCCCGTCCATGGAAAACACAAACAGGAGTGGTGACAAGACACAGCTTCAATGGATTCTAACACTCACAGTAAATGAATTTGTCCTAATGGCAAATATTCAGACACAGCTCTCACTGTATTCATATAGAGAACAAGTAGGAAGCAAGAATGGCCCTGTTAACCCACATTCCGCAGAACTTCATACAAAACATGCAGTGAGATACGGTCAGATGCTTTTTCTAAATCTTCAAAATACACATAGATAGATTATCATACTCCCATTTACCCTCCAGCAACTGCGCCAGGGAGAAGAGCTGATCTGCTGTTCCATGGTCAGGACCAAATCCACATTGTTTCTCCTAAATCTTTGGCTCAACTATTAAAATCTTCCTTTATTTAATAATTTTGTAAAATGTTCATGAAAAGCATTTTGGGTTTGTTTATATGTCTTGGTTGAACTTTAGGAGCTCCATCTACACATTTTCAAAACTATCAATCCATGGCTGATGATTTGTGGTTGAGATGTCTTAAAAGATTGAACTATATGTAATATTTAAATAAATGAACATCTAATTTAAAATGCTGCAGAAGTACGAATTTTACTATACTCTGTACACATGATAATATTTTTGAACCTGAAGTTAACAGTTAGTTAGTTGTCATCTCCAGACTCTATGCAGGCCTCACATATTTCCATTTCCCCCTAAAGTATATGGAAGATAAGATGGGTGTCCCACAATGCAAATGGGTGTACTGCTTTATAAACCCCAGCAATCGTTCACTGGACTTTTTCACTTATATAAATCATTCTGCGTGGTGAGTGATAACGGGAGTGCAGCTATCAAGTATCTCTTTGGCCAGACTGCTTGCTTTATCTGTATCATCAATCTTTCTCTTTCTTATGTTTTATGTTTATCTCCATGCCCTCTTGCCTGTCAGTACCAACATTACGAAGATCTATCATGAAGTCAGTGCCAAGCCACAAGCTCCAGCATAGCCAAGCCCTTCTGCCTGAGGTGCTCTTCACAGCTGAGTAACCCCATCCTCTGTGCTTAACTCTTGATTTTGTTTATCTGTGATATGCACTTCTATGGCAGACTGCAACTTGATCTGAAAAGCAAACAACCAGACAGGAACAACTATGTTAGAAAACACTCTACCCTGACTGGATTTCTAGCTGGCATTTCACTCTGTTTTGCTGTGTGGAGAAAAAGGAGCATAAAGAGACTTCAGGCAGAAGAAGGGCGGCCTTGAGAACTTGTAGTAAGTGAACTCTCAGCGCTTCCAGGAAAGTACATCTCAAAATGAAGTGTGTGTCCGGCTGCCACCAGGTGTCAGTATGGCATATGCATATAACTGCATGCCTGCCCTATATAAAGAAAGTTTAAGACAGGAATTCCCAAAATATAATGGCCATATTTTATTTTTCATAGCACAGGTACAATAATACCACAAACCTACTAACTATTTGTTTATTAAGAACAGTACACTTGCCTGGCTCATTGTACACAGGTTGTGATACAGTCAGTAAAGGACCAGACACAGGGCCAACAGAAACATACATAGGCATCAGAAACAGACATTGCAAGCAGTTTACAGAATCACCTGACCTAAATGGTGACTGTGGGATTGCTTGGGTGAGAGGTTCCAATAGCTACACCCTGTCAAGAAATTTTGAATCTTAATTTGGGAAGCATGTATGAAAGAGGGCTAACCTTCAAAAAGATATATCTACAGGAGAAGGCCGAGGCAGAGAGAGAGTCTGAAAAAAAAAAAACATAAAGGAGTAAGAAAATTATTATGGTGGGCTGGTAAAATGAGAGACCTCATATTACACTCCCAATGAAGACTCAGAAATGTTAAAGTGTTTGATAGAAATTGATACCTTTATCAGGACATCATTAAACTGATTTAAAAATACAGCCAAGACATTCCTAGTGTTTCTAATGGCTTTTACTGCATATAATCACTGATTTTTAATTTATTTTTCACATGTGACTGCAAAGGTCCAGTTTCAGCAGTCATTCCTTCAGGGTCCTAATGGTCAACTCCCTTAGCTTATTCTTTATTAGTCTTATTATTAATTTGTAATTGAATTAGCACCACTGAAACTTGTTATTCTGTTCACTTGGGTGGCCAGGTACTGGCATTCCTAAAGTTCAGCTTTGGGTTCAAAAATGGATAAAAAAAGAAACTGCTTTCTCTAGAAACATGTCATTTAATTGCCATTTTGCAGAACGAAGGTTATCCCATTTCATGTTTCCATGTGCTTCTGTGATATCACTGGATATTTGGACCTTTTCCTCCGTTTTTTGACCATTCTCTGGATTACTGTATTGGGACCTTGTTTGCACTGCATTGCCCTGCCTTATTGTTTTGGGCAACTCCTTTTGTGATCCACTGAGCTTCATTATTGTTGAAGAGCATTTTTAAAATCTTATTTTACAAAGATCCTGTGTTAGCTCTTATATCTACTCAGGGTTTGACGGTATATCCCCCTGTACTGCATTTCTAGGACTGTCTTGTGTTTTGGGTTCCTTAGTTCATAACAGGAGGCCTCACAAGATTTTGTTTTTGTGGAAGACTCCAAATCATAAATTCCTTTTGATTTCCCCTTTATGTTCAGTTTTGTTTCTTTATGGCTCTCGTATGCTTAATTACACAATTTACTTTAGTAAACTTGTGGATAAGTTCTCCCACGAATAAGTCGGGACTTGATTTTACCATATAATTTCTGGTTTCTTATAATGTCGGTTGTATAAGTTAAATGCGGAAAACTCATGCTATTGGTCCAAGGGATTATGATATGCTAACGCCCACCTGAGAGAGTAGCCACAGAGCACACAGCCTTTTTTCTCTATGTGGGTGCGGCAATTCGCTGTATCAGCGCTTGCTCCTAACCGCTCTCTCTCTCTATTGTGCCTAAGTGACCACACGGTAATACCCAAACGATTCCAAAGCAACGTTTGCACTGTTTTGTGTTTTTTTTGCATCTCACACCCTCATACACCTTTATCATAAGAGCATCCCTTATCTACGATTAAGCATTCGATCAGAAGAAAATATGAAACTGGTTTTAAATTAAACGTCGCTGCTACAACAAAATTCGATGCGTCTGAGAAACTGGTACGAGATTTGAGGAGGCAAAAAGATGTAAAAAAAAAAAAGTCACATTTTTGAACTGGAATATAAGTCGGGGTCTGATTTTATGATCGATTTTTCGCGTTTCAAGACTCGACTTATACGTGAGTATATACGGTATATTGAAGTGTTTCACAGTCTTGTCCTTTTGCAAGCCTAAAAATTATAGCAAAAAAAAGACTGGGTGGATGAATTTAGTTTATTGTCATTCAAACCATACAACAAGGAGTGCACAGATGAATGAAACTGCGTTTCTCCAGGCTCAATGTACAAACTCAAACATAAAGACAAGTGCAAGTTTTACAACAACAGATTCGACATAATAGACAGCATAAACAGACAGAATATATGTATAATCCAATAGACACATTGGTGTATAGTTGTAAATTGTTCAAGTGACAATAAACAATAACATCATGTACAGACATAACAGCATTTTAGGAGATATGAGATTCCGAATATATGTGTTCAAACAGTCTGTGTGTGTGTTCAGAAATTTAACAGTCCCAGTAGGACAGCATGTTGTTTGTTGTTAAAGGGAGTTAAGTAGTCTGATGGCCGATGGGGAGAAACTCCTAATGAGTCCAGCAGTCTTGCACCACATACTGTGGTAGCGTTTTACAGAGGGCAAAACTTTGAACAATCCATGGGCTGGGTGAGTGCGGCCTCTGACTATGCTGATGGCTCTCCTACAAGCAAAGATATTGTATAGATGGGAGAGGGTGGTTCTGTTGATTTACTCTGCTGTCCTCACTACTCTCTGAATGGACTTCTGATCCGAAACTATGAAGCTGCCATACCAGACTGTGAGGCTGCTGGTCAAGATGCCATGTCATAGTCCATGTCAGGTCATCCATGATGTGCAATCCCAGAAACTTGGTGCTTCTTCCCAACTCCACAGCGTTGTCATAAATTATAAGCGGAGTATGTGCCTTGCATTTCCTCCTGATGTCAACAATGACCTCCTTCATCTTATTGACATTCAGTGACAGGTTGTTGTTGTCACACCAGACAACACTTTGGTTCACGTCCACTTTGTAGGTTGAGTCATTATTGCTGTGGATGAGGCCCAGCACCATTGTGTCGTCTGTGAATTTGATGATATTATTCAAGTTATTCCTGGCTCAACAGTTTTGAATCATCAAATTGAAAAACAGAGGGCTTAGAACACAGCCCTGGGGGACCCCAGTGTTCATGGTAATGGTCTGAGAGATGTTTTTACCATCACATACTTTCTGGGGTCTGTCTGTGAGAGAGTCCAACATGTAGTTGCATAACAAGGGTGGTGATGCCTAGTGGGTCAAGCTTTCTTACCAAGTGATCTGCAAATTTCCAGAGTAAACACCCTTGTATGTTGTCAGGACCTACAGCTTTCCATGGTTTGACCCTGCACAACGTCCTCTGAAAGTCAGATGGGTCAAGACAGACTGCTTCATTGTTCAGCCTGGGAGTGGCTTTCAATGTTGTTGTGTTGTTCTTTTCTTCAAACTGGCTGAAATGTTAAGTGTATTAAGGAAATCAGTATTATCATCACTGAGTGGTGGAGGAGACCTCTATTCTGTGATTGGTTGTATACCTTGCCACAAGAGCCTGGGGTCTTTTGAATAAGTGAAGTGATGATTGTTGCAGTTACCATGTTCACTTTAACTAACCATCCATCATCTGAACCCATTTACTTCAGTATAAATATTTAAAGAAAAGCAAAATATGATAGAAAGGCAAACTAGAATCCCTAATACAGATCACCCAGTAATAAAGGCCACAACTTACAGCGTCAACAATTTCCAGTCTTAACTATCCAAGGGAGTATAACCTGAAAGACATGTTCTGATGGCTCAGTGGACAGCATATCTGCCCCAGAAGCCTGCCTTGGTTCCCAAGTGAACTGCCTATCCTATTATGTTGCATCTGCATCATTGCCTGGTAAGCAGATAGTAGTGTGTGCTACCAAGGTCTGCTTCTTGTCAGGTGCCTAATCATGTTAAGCACAGACCCCAGCTCCTTGTGGAAAAAATGAAAAATGAGTGGATGGATCAAAAACAAGTGAAACAAAGACTATGGGGACAAACCTCGACAGATGGTTCAAAAATACACAAATAGTACTATTTTTGTATCGATATTCCAAATTATACATTTTTTCAGAATTGGCATCATTTAACTAATTAGCAGTGCAATTAATTTAAAGGAAAGATATAAAAAGCCCAAATCAAGTAGAAATATAGTTTCCTTCACCATACATTGCTCTTGAATTTAAATATTCAGAAATGTTATTGTCCAAAGTATTTTGTCCTTTTTTATCAACAGCAGTATACACAATTAGAATATTAACATCAGCCTAATTTTCCTCAAACAGAAATGAAAAAAACAGCAAAATATAGACCATAAATGTATGTTTAAAATACAATTTAATAAATACAGTATATTCAGATTACCTGATATGAGCAGCAAAAGTAAACAATGATTCTTCAAAATCTACCATACAAGAGTTAAATACAACTACATTAAAATATTAATAGCAATAATAATTCATATTAAAATAAGTTCATCTTCTTAACCACCTTTTCTGGCGAAGGTCATGGCAGAACCAAGCCAAGCAGGTCAGCCCAGACGTCTCGGTCCATAGTTGCAAGTTTCAGATCTTCTGGGTGAATTCTCAGGCATTCCCAAGCCAGCCAAGAGATAAAATCCCTCCAATGTGTCTTGGGTTTGCTGTAGTGTTTCTGCCCAGTGGGACATGCTTATAGCAGCTCCATGGGAAAGATGGGGGCATCCATATGACACACCCAAACCACCTCAACTGGTTCCTCTTGATCCTGAGAAGCTTTGATTCTGCTCTGAGGCTCTCCTGAATTGCTCAGCTTCCTACCCCACCACAGAGTGTCAGCCCAGCCATCCTGAAAAGAAACCTAATTTCTGCCACTTCTATTTATGACCTTGTTCACCCATTTTTTTACCCAGAGCTTATGACTAAAGGTGAGGACAGAGATGAATATCGATCAGTAATCTAGACTGAACTCCCACTTCACCATCACAGTCCAGTACAGCACCCACAGAACATCTGCCACCGCTATAACAAATCAACATGTCGATCTCACATTCCCTTTTTCCATCATTCGTGAATAAGATCCAGAGATGCGTGAATTCATACACTAAGGACAGTGGTTCAACCCTCACCTGCGGAGAGCGATCCCACTCATTTCTAAGAAACAACCATGACCTCAGACTGGAAGGTGCTGATCTAAGCTGCTTCAAACTCAGCAATGAATTGTTGAGTGCATAAGGACATCATCATCTGCATAAAGCAATAATACTACCCCTAGCCTCCCCTTCTGGACACCCTCACATCACATCTTGATATCCTGTACACAAAAACCACAAACAGGAAAGGTTGACAAGACACAGTCTTGATGGACTCCCAACACCCACAGTAATGAATGCCACAGTAAATGAATTCAACTTAATGCCCATTTTTTGGACACGGCTCTCACTGCATTCATATAAATGAAAAGCACACAAAAACAGCCCTGTTACCCAATACACCTGCAGCACCTCCCACAACACATGCTAAGGGACATGGTCAGATGTTTTTCCAAATCTACATGTCACACATAGACTGGGTGCTCATATGCCCATGCACAATCCAGAAACTGTGCCGGGGAAAATATTTGGTCTTCTCTTCTACAGCCAGGAATTGCTTCTCTCTGGCTCAACCATTTCATAGATTCTTCCACCCAGCACCCTTGCATATGCTTTACCTATAAAGCTGAGGAGTATGACCTCCCTGTAGTTGGAACACACCCTCTAGTCACTCTTCTTAAATATGGAGGCAATCACACCAGACTGCCACTCCAAATATGCTTTGTCTGGCTTCCATGCAACACTGAATAGAAGTAATAGTAATACAAACAGTAATAACAAGGAAAGTGGCAGGTGAAGCAAATGGCCTTATAGAACAATTTCTGAGTTTTCTACAACTTTCTTTATGCAAGTATCTATATATATAATTCACTAAGTCCATGGCAAGCAAGATGCATGCAAGACAGCCCTGTCCACCAGCAATTCACTAAACAGCCAACCATGGCGCGAGAGCAAAAGCATTTGCCAAGAATGTATTCATTAATCAAGAACGAAAGTCGGAGGTTCGAAGAAGATCATATACTATCGTAGTTCCGACCATACACGATGCCAACTGGCGATCCGGCAGCGTTATTCCCATGACCCGCTGGGCAGCCAACTGAGTAACCAAAGTCTTTGGGTTCCGGGGGGAGTATGGTTGCAAAGCTGAAACTGAAAGGAATTGACGGAAGGGCACCAGCAGGTGTGGAGCCTTTGGCTTAATTGGACTCAACACGGGAAACCTCACCTGGCACAAATGTGGCTCACAGGTGCATGCGACTGAGGCAGTGTGTGGAAAATGAACAGTCAACGTGACTCACAAGTGCATGTGGACTGTACACAGACAAAAGCAATTCAGGTGAGGAGTTGGGGGCAGACACATGAGCAGGCAGTGCATACTGAACGATGACTAAGAGATGACTTAAGAAATCGGCAGACTAGAATGGCGGGGGTGGAATGGGCGTCAGACAATCAAACTTGCCTATCTAAAGGATGTAAATGTCCTAACACGGGTTCCGTAGGTGAACCTGCGGAAGGATCTTTACCGGTTGTGCCAACCCGTCGTTGGATGGTTAGGACCCGAAACCTTTCAGGCCCGCTTCCCCGCCCTCTCTCCAGAGTTCCATCTTTGCATTCACTTACAGTCGTATCCTCAAACCCACCCCATTTGGACAACTGTGTCTTTCAGGAAGTGTTCACCCATCAATACATAATTATGCGGCGTATGCTACGCCGAGGGATGGCTAGTAGAAAATTAATTCAGTTCTAATTCAGAACTGTTCTTCAATCATAGACCCTTGTTTTAAAACAACAGTCCCCTTTAGCAGAGGAGAACCATTCTCTCAAGCCACCGCCAAATAAACATGACAATGTGATCATCCAGTCTGAACAATTATGTCAAGGTGCTAGGAATTTTACACATTTATTACATTTTTTTTGTGCAGACTCGTATCTTGAGCCTTATGAACTTCTATTTTTTTTAACTTGAGAATGTAATGGAATCAGTGTTTTTTTTTTTTTTTTAGGATGCTTCGTTTACATTTTCATTTGCGACTTGAGCTATTTTTTCCACCACCATTTTGTTTTCTTCCAAGGGCAGCATGTTGATTTCTGTGGTCAGGATGTTTCTTAAGAAGCTGAGATTCTGTCAACCACAAAGCAAAAGTATTAAAGGGTCATTCTTGGTTTACTTTCTCATTCGGACTATATGTATTCTGTTCTTTGCATCTTAATTCTTGATTTTGTGTTCATCTTCTGGTTAAAAACTTTGCTTTTTTTTATTTTTTTTACTTCTAATTTTGTCTCAGGTTTCTGGCATTTATTAATTGGATCACCTGGTTCTGTCCTTTGATTCAGTCTTTTTCTCCCAATCATCTACAAACTCTTGTGTCCTCTGGACATAATATTTAGATTCTTTAGCCTAAGCTTTCATTCCTTGTCACTTTACGTCTGATTCTGCTAGCTTTCTTTAGTTTCATTTCCATACTTAATGTAGGTCTCAAATGGACCTTTGTAATATACACACCTCCTGCAAAACATGCAGTTGAAAAAGTCACATTAGAACAAAACCACTACTGCTGAACAAGCAGTTTTTTTTTTCAGACAAAAACTAAAGCAAGTGTGATCCCGCCACAAGAACGTATTGCACAATTCCATTCCCTCTCATCTTGCACTAACATATATTAATGCCATGAAATAACCAGATTGGGCCGAAACACGGTTAGGTCCTGGCAAACAGTTTGAAGAGCCGATTTTAAACTAAACAGTGACATCAGCCTTATTTACTCTTTTCTTAATTATAAACCCTCTGGAAGTAGGGTTTTCTCTAATTTCTCAAGCTGGAATAATCTCACATTACAAATTAGGCCTATCAAAATATAATGGGTTCAGAAAGTATTCAGACCCCTTCACTTTTTGCACACTTTATTATGTTGTAGATTTAGTTTTAAATGGATAAATTTGCCATTTTTGCCTATCAGTATGCACTAAATAACCCATAATGACAAAGTGAGAACATGTTTTCAGATAGGTTTGATTTTTTTTTTAATCAAAAATGGAAATCTCTCATTTATATAAGTATTCAGACCCTTAATTTAGTTCCTTTGGCATCAATTACAGCTTTGAGTTTTCTTGGTGAGTCTCTACCAGTTTTGCATACCTGACTTTGGGCAGTTTACCCCATTATGCCAGGCAGATCCTCTCACGCTCTGTTAGACTGGATAGGAAGCATCTGTAAACTACCATCTTCATGACTTTCCACACATTTTTATGGGGTTTAACTCTGGGCTTAGGATGGACCACTTAACTCCAGTGTTGTCTTGGCTTTATGCTTTGGGTCATAGAACCACTACCCCAGTCTGAAGCGGTGTGCACCCTGGAGCATGCTTTCTTCAATGACTTCTCTGTATTTGATTGCATTATTCCTTCCATTAATTCTGACCAGTCAGTCTATAGTCATAGCATGATGTTGCCACCTCCGTGCTTCACTGTAGAGACAGTATTAGGCAGGTGATGAGCAGTGTCTGGTCTTTGCCACACATACTGTACTGCTTGGAGTTCTGCACAATGGGTTCATTTTTGGTCTCATCATACCAGAGAATTGCTCTCCTCATGTAATCTGTTGAGACAGCTGTTTGAGACGGGTAGTCAGAGTCCTTTAAAAGAAATGTAGAAAATTCCAAGTGGCCTGTCATATGCCTTTTACTCAAAAGTACCTTCAATCCAGCCACTCTACCATAATGCATGACTGACAAGAGTGCTGCTGAGATAATCATCCGTCTGTCAGGTTCTCCAGTCTCGGCAGAGGTTTTCTGAAGCTCTGTTAGAGTGACAATTGGCTCCTTGGTCACTTTCCTGAACCAGACCCTTCTTGCCTGGTTACTCAGTTTGAAAAGATGGCCAACCCAAGGAAGAGTCCTACTATGTCCAAACTTATTCCATTTCAAAGTTCTTGAGGCCACTATTTTCATGTTATCTATACCTCACCACAAGTTGATTGCATAGGTTTACAGAAAGTTTCTTGGACTTCATGGCTTGGTTTTTGTCTTAACATGAACATGCAGTGTGAATTGTAGGACCTTCTATACACAAGGACACATAGGCCTTTCTAAACAATATCCTATCGATCCAATGTTGGTTCCAATCAAATTCAAGACACAGGTCAGG
Organism: Erpetoichthys calabaricus; assembly: GCF_900747795.2. Taxonomy (NCBI): domain Eukaryota; kingdom Metazoa; phylum Chordata; class Cladistia; order Polypteriformes; family Polypteridae; genus Erpetoichthys; species Erpetoichthys calabaricus. The sequence continues at coordinate 53,782,175 of NC_041409.2, forward strand.
TCAAGTTGAGGAGCATGCACTGTTACAGCGCGTTGCCACATCTACCACATAACGAAACAGCTCGGAATCCTGGTTGGTAATCCCCCAGGCAGACAAAATATACATTTGTCCAGTCCCACCCTCCAGAAATGGCACTCTATCTGCCACAGCCAGGTGTTATGTGGGCATCCCCTTGGCCAGGTCCTGCCACTCAGGTCCACATCAATGAGGATCCTGTGAGCTGGATCACCCTTGGGGAATTGCGCCACATGGCCGTAGTGCCATAACTGACGCTCCCTCACAATGCAGGTAATGTGCCTCATTCAGGACTTCGAGAGCAACCGCTCATTCGACACAAAGTCAAACCAGTGGCACTCAAGGATTCTCTGAAGAGACACAGTACCAAAGGAGTCCAGTCTTCATCTCAGGTCACTGGATAGCGTCCATGTCTCGCAGCCATATAGCAAAACAGGACGCACAAGGACTCTAAAGACTCAGATCTTCATCCTTTTGCAGAGATATCGAGAGCACCACACACCCCTTTCCAGCGACCTCATGACCCTCCATGCTCTCCCAATTTGTCTACTGGCTTCATAGGAAGAGTCACCAGAGACATGAATGTCACTGCCAAGGTAAGTAAACCTCTCAACAAGGTCAACACTCTCTCCGCAGACAGACACACTGGTGATGGCTGTGCCCAAGAGCTCATTAAAGGCCTGGATCTTGGTTTTCATCAGGACACTCGGAAGCCCAGACACTCAGACTCCTCATTCAGTCTCTAGAGAGCCCCGATCAGAGCCTCCATTGACTCTGTGAAGATCACAGCATCGTTGGTAAAGTCAAGATCAGTGAATCTTTCTTCGCCAACAGATGTCCCACAGCTGCTGGACCCCACAACTCTGTCCAACACCCGGTCCATGCAAGCACTGAACAGAGCAGGAGCAGAACACACCCCTGATGAACCGTACAACCAACTGGGAAAAACACAGAGGTTCTACCGCCACTCTGCACAGCACTCACAGGTCCAGTGGACAGGCCGGCCATGATATCCAGCAACCTTGGGGGGATCCCGCTAAGTCTCAGGATGTCCCACAGGCCAGCTCAATCAACTGAGTCAAACGCTTTACGAAAAACGACAAAGGCTGCAAAGAAACTCTGCCGATATTCATGTTTGCGCTCCATGAGAAAACTCAGTGTCAAGATGTGGTCGATGGTAGACTTCTTAGGTGTAAAACCAGACTGCTCCGGTCGCTGGTAGGTGAGTAAGTGATCACGGATCCTATTGAGGACGACCCTAGCAAAGACCTTACCCGGCACAGAGAGCAGTGTTATCCTCCTGTAGTTGCCGCAATCCAGGTGATCACCTTTCCCTTTCCAGACAGAGACAATAAGTCCCGTTTTCTAGTCAGTTGGGATGATGCCAGTCTCCCAAATGGAAGCAACGATTGCTTGCAATGCCAGAAGGACAGCCTTACCATCTGCCGGGAGAAGTTCACCCTGGATACCACAGATTCCTGCAGCCTTCCCTACCCTCAGCTGGTTCAACACCCGTGCAATCTCAATGAGATTGGGTGGTTCACAGCTAATTGGAGGATCAGCCTCAAGAACCATGGACCCAGAGATATCCAATGTCCTACCTGGACAATCAGTTTAAACCAGCTGCTCAAAGTAGCCAACCCAACAGGTCACAATTGCAGTGTCATCCGTAAGGACTGTTCCATCAGCTGCCCTGACTGCAACTCACCAAGGAACAGATTTGGATGTCTTCTAGACACATCTCATGGAAATTTAAAGCAAACAGGATACACTTGAGCACAATTTAGAGTGCCACAGCAAACGCTCTGAATACTTATAGGAATAAGAGATTTCATTTTTTGCTTTTTAATAAATTTGAAAACTTTTCTGAAAACATATTTTCACTTTGTCACTATGAGTTATCAAGTGTAGCTTCATGTGCAAAAATGTATCCAGTTAAATTCAACTACCGTGTTTCCCTGAAAATAAGGCAGGGTCTTATATTAATTTTTGCTCCAAAAGATGAACTAGGGCTTATTTTCAGGGGCTATCTTATATTTATTCTTGTACAACAATATACATTTATCCAAATACAGTCATGTCATCTTCTTCTGGAATATCGTCATAACTTTCCACATTCAAACCCTGAATTCCAGCCTGAATTTCTTGCTACTCCAGCCGCTTTTAGGATCCTCCAGGATTGACGTGCGTGCTTCGATGTTTGATGAATGGTTCGATGTGGTTAAGCAAAATGCAGACATACAAATGCATTCGTGGTGCTTTGATATTCAAGTGTCGCATATTCCCCAAAGTAATGACACGATGCATTTTAAAAGTCTCACATACCATCTTCTGTGCCATCTTTTTTTTTTCTTGCACCTTCACAATACCATCAGAATATACGGCGGGGTATTTGAGCCACAGAGAAAAAAAATAAGGACATAATGAAAATGTCTATTTTGTGATTAAATTGAAAATTTCAGCTTTAAACTCAAAATGTTTTCTTTAATCCCATAGTTTACTTTGTCATTAAAGTAGACTGTCGTAAACGTCATCGTAAAACCGACCCAGTTGTTCGCTATGTGCTTCTGGGGTTTCCTCCTGACCTGACAGCAGCAGCAAGCAGCATCGCCACACAGAACACATTAAATTTATGATATTCCAGCTCTCTGCACATTTAGAATTCTTAGATTTATTGATATCACTTTCATGATGAAATGCATTAAAATATGTATGCCACATTTACAGAAAAATCATTAACTTTGTTTAAATAATGAATACTGCTAATAGTTACACATATGGAGTGGCACAGTGGCAGAGCGGTAGCGCTGCTGTCTCACAGGGAGTCACGTCCCTTGTGATCCCTGCCTAGAGTTTGCATGTTTTCCTGGTGGGTTTCCACAGTGTGCTCAGTCTTCCATCCAAAGACGCAAAGATTTGGGGATTTGGTGAAAGTACAATGACGCCAGTGTATGTGTGTGCTTGTGTTCACCTTGCAATGAGCTGATGCCCCATCCAAAGATTTTGTTTCTGTCTTGCGCTGATGCTGCTGGAATGGGCATATCCCCGAATTGATGGATGTAATCATTAAACATCCTTTTCAGAGATATTGTGGTAAGGTGTCCTTGGAATTTAATGGATGTTTCAGGCACACGCAAAGTATAAACCTGGCCTTAGGCACCTTACTTTTCAGCTGACGATCTTGACTAGGGCTTATTATTGGTGTAGGGCTTATATTACAGAGCAGCCTGAAAATTATGCTAGGGCTTATTTTCAGAGTATTTCTTATTTTCGGGGAAACACGGTAGGCTGTGCTGTTTGAGACGGGTTAAAATCTAAGTAATCAACACAGACCTCAGTGTTAAAGTTTGGAGTGCACCATCTACTGGAATGCATTTTGAAATGCATGTAGTAATTAAATGCACTATGTTTGTCCCACCAAGAGATTGCACATCACAAACATTAGTAGTAATAAAATGCACTATTTGTGCCTTTTTTGCAATGAGAAATGCAATAAATGTATTATATTACTACCAATGTTTGGGATGGGTCATCTGTTGGAAAGACAGAGCAATAGTAACTGGACAGACAAACAGACACTTATACTTTTATTAATATGGATGTACAACACAATAAAGGGAGCTGGAAGTAAAAGGATGTGATTACTTTCTGAATCCACTGAATGTATATACACTCTTCATACTCTGTATAATATCATCCATATATAATTCCTATAATGAGATGCTGTTTCTGTCATTTTGTGGCTCTCCATTCGCCTCTTACCAATTCCCGCTCTCTGCTAATGGACTGGTTTGCTGTTCTTGTGTTGTGGTTACTCCTAATCATTACAAAGTACTTTTTCTTGGTTTTCCTTGATAAAGCCAGGTGGGTTTCAAACATTGATTCAAGGAAAAAACCCACCCTGGGTTTTCATGATCACATCTGTCAGAGCACAGTTATATCTATTTTTTTTAGTTTTTCAGAACATTTCAGGTAAGCAGGTGGAAAAAGTCTATACATAGACTTTTTCTGACTTAAGACAACATTAGAGATTAACATAGGCAGTATAAAACGACTGAGTCCTAGAGCTTCTTGAAAACAATTAAAGAGGCAATTGTAAAGGCACTGTCTTGGAGCATGGTACCTTGCACGATGCACAGAATAAGCTTTAAAAACCCAGCAAACCTTAAAAATTACCTACAGGGTGTGGTATAGCGGGTTCACAGTTCAGAAAAAGGTGGCCGATTTTTACATAAATAAATAGTTCAATGTCCGACTCAATCTCTGTGGGTGTGGGTGTGTGTGGTCATGCAGCTGCGGGAGGTTGGTGGAGTAACTGGGGCGAGAGACACACCTGCACATAGGGGTCTCAATTGCTTCAATGGCCACCTGCAGTGTACGACTGGGACACTGCACCCACAGAGGAATATAAGGAAGAGTCGGCAGGAAAAAACAAGAGACAAAAATAAGAACAAAAGAAAGAGAAGGAAGAATGGAGGTTAAATAAGCAAAAGAGAAGCAGGCAAGAAGACGGAAGAGAGAGCTAGTGCAGGAGCGAGGCAGAGAGAAGGAGTAGACTAGGAGGCAGGCAGCTGTGTGGAGAGCCTCTCAGGGAAGCAGGTGGCCACCGCTCAGGAGCTGTCGTAGAGGATCGATCCATTTGAGTGATTTAGGGAGCTGGAATGACCTGGTGGTGCAGGTGGCTCATCGCAGAAGTTCAGGAAGGCAGCAGGAGTCGGAGAGGCTTGGAGTGGAAGCCTTGCTGATGGAGCCATGGACAGTTAGGAGCTGAGCAGGGGTTTAGATTGGACAGCAGGGTCCCAGACCCAAGGATTGTGTTGCCTGTCACTTTGGAATCTTCTTCTACTGCAAGGGCTGCTCAGGATAAGGGGAGGAGATGCCAGGATAAAATGGATGCACCGGGGACTGAGTATTTTAAAGAACAGTTTTCTTTGCCTGCGAGATGTTAACCTTATTTTAATGGATTAATTTAATTGATTGATTTTAAAATCCACTTTCACTTCTTTTTATCAGATTATTTATTGATTGAACATTTTGAGCACTTCATTATTTGTTTGGACACTGTGGTTTTTGACTGTTTTTAATAAATACATTTTTGTACTTTCATGCACATACTCCTTGCTTTGTGCGTCATGTTCTCATCTGCTGGCTCATCCCTCGGGTACGTTATTGGCAGTAGCAGGTTCAGGAGGCTCCCCAGAAGGACTTGGTAGCGTGGGGCCGACCCGCACCCTCACACAGAGTATATCAAATTGGCCTGCACACTATTACTGGGCAAAGGAAAAGAAGAGTTGAAAAGTGCTCACAATCAAAACGCAAATGCAAGACTAGAAACTAGTAACATCATGTTTACTAAGGACACCAGCTTGGGGAACAAATTCGGTCAAACACAAAAAATGCAAAGGTAATCTAAACTCAAGTTCAATTTTCAATTGAAACTAGCAGGTCTAAAAACTACCTGACATGACACAATTCAGAAAATGTGCTGCCTCTCTCAACCACAACTTTAACCTGCCATTTGTTCCATAATTTAATGTGACGGTGGGCATGTAGAAAAGTGAATTGTGTAATGCAGACATATTTCTCTCCTTTCAATTTTTTTGCAGTATTAGGCTACTTCAGCCATTTGTTTGCTTTATTCTAGTTAAATCTGCATGGGTGATTTGAAAAGTTTGTTCAGCACAAACGATCAAAAATATACTGTATGAATCTTATAAAATTGTTCCCATTCACTATCTAATTTTGCTTTTGCTTGTTTTCAATGGGATGTACAGTACCTCTAGGTTTTTTCTAACATTAAATAAAGATAACTTCCAAAATTCCTCAAGTCTACAGTTCTCTCTGTTTGTAACTCAAAACTCAAGTCCAAAATGGAAACTAATATATAAAAATATGAATGCTATTGTGAAAGAAACCAAAAATACATTATTAAAAAAACTAATAATGAACAATTTCCAAGTAAGTTCAGAAATAGTATAGAAATAAAAGTGAATACTAAAAAACCTGACCAGAACACAGCTTTAAGATCAGCAATGACATTAACGCATGGCAGGGCTTCACTGCTTACAGATGCTGGCTCAGTGTTTCCCTCCACTCTTCTTTCCAAGTCAATGTGCTTTTTAATCTAACCTGTCTTTTCTTCTTACCACACATTGCACCATGCTGTCCCCATTTAGTTCACAAAACAGAGGGAATGCAGAGCACAATCCATTTCTTATGCCACTTAATCACAACGTTTAGCCTTGTGACAGGCAGCTGGTTGTCACAACAGATGCCACAATGCAACACAAAGAAAGAGAAACAGAAGAACAGCATTCTCGTCGTGATGTGCTTGTGTCTCTCCTTATGTAAAGAACAGATCATGCCACAATGGCGTACACACAAACTCAATAAAACTAAAATACACAGTACAACAAAAGAACCCCAAAAATACAAAGGTGCCAGTGGCTGCCCATCACACTGTCCCGCTCAGCAAGCTGCTCATGTGCATATGAAGCATCTTATTTCTAATCCTGGTTACTGGTATTGCACTGCCCCTGTTGCTCTCTGTCCTATGCTATGAACTGTGCAGTGAATGGACACGTACAGTATATATACAGTAGTTAAGATTATGTATGCTTAAATTGCATATCTAAAATCCATAATCTGCTCTGCAATAAGCAATCATTTCCCTATCAATAAGTTCCTGACATAATGCAGTACTGTACCATTTCCAGATACTGTCCAGGGTTTGCCAGTCTTGCTTATTGATGAGATAAGAGTGACTTGGATGTGGCTATATTATTGGCCTGGGCATTTGGTGGAATCTTCACTAAAAGTGACAACAGTTGGTCTTTCCGATGTTTCCTTAAGAACATACTGTATGTGCATATGGATTGTGAATTCCATCTCGGAGATGACTGTCCTTGTGAATCTTTCTTTCTGTCTTTGATAGATTTTCTTATGCAATGCTGCATGTTGTTCTAATGCTAAGTGACGGTCCAATGCTTAATTAACTTACCCTGACTTTCAATTGCCTCTTTTGTGGCCACCTCCTGTTTATTCTGTTATAGAATACTAAAACTGATTAATTCAAATACAGTAATTGTGTGTCTCTACCGTGGTGTGCAGATTGCATGGCCTCCCACTATCTGCAGGGTATTTCTCAGACAACTCCAAGACCCACATATATACGTGAGGGTCAGGATGACCAATGACTTTAAAATGGCTTCATCTGACAGAGTTCTGCTGTGGGATTCAGAATGCCTTTCACAGACAAAATTCAGTTACAAGAATATATAGGCCCTATGTCAGCTTCATAATGAACGGCACAATTACTAACAGTGATGCAGTGGTTAGTGATGCCAAGTCACAGCTCCAGCAGACAGGATTTAAATCTCAGTGTAGAATTTTTTTGGGGTGAAGCCTGCATGTTTTTTGTGACTGCATGGATGTTGCTCTGCTTACTTCTGTCTTTGTTGGCAGCTATGAAGCTCAATCAGTATCTAATGGACTGTATATTCAATAGGTGTAGCAATCATATAACCTGCTTACCAAATATAATTAATTACACTATGTTGGTTGCTTTTTCCTTTTTATTATACATTTGTGTTTTTGCTTTCTTTCTTCTACCAAGAGAAATACAGATAAACTCATTTGTTCCCAGATATTCAGGCCTGGTCAGGGAAGCTCCTAGTTTGACGCTGAATAGTTTATTGTACCAAACCAATATTAACTTCATTTTAGCACACCCTGGCATTTTAAGACCCCACAACTGCTGGACCCTGGAAATGCTGTGTGCCACTATTTTAGTGCCTTTGGCATTTGCTGTTTCCTTGCCAATGTCTTTCAAGAACACACTGCAACATGCTCATTCATTTATGACATCAGAATAATGGTTTAAAGGTTGTCCTCAGCAGTGTCACGATATCCAGGTGTGACAGATAAACCTTTGTTTCCCTGTGATAAAGAATATTCATTTTTGCTCTTCTCTGTTACTGACTCTCTGCTCCAATTTTTAGTTCTGATTTTGGTTTTAATGGTTAGTAGTGTTTAATCCCGGGTTTTTACCTTTTCACCATTCACTGACTACGATGCTCACAGTCATTATCATTTTTTCCTTTATGGTCTCTTGTGAGTCAGTTAACTAAACATACTTGACCTGGATCTCACTCCAGGTAGGCTTTAAAGGCCTGCACAAGCCCAAAATGGGGCTTTTTTTTTTTCTTCCAAAATACTCAAAAAAATATACAAAAATGTGAGAGGAAAAAAGTACAACATCTGACTTGAGAAGACCAACGAAGAATCTTTATAAATGAAAAATGCATTGTCACACACGTGCGCATGGGAGGCAGCTAAAGGGCTCGAGGGAAGGAAGTTCTGAGGCATGCCGGGACATGGCAGAGTGTACTGACTCTTTTTTTCCCTTGCCTGTAGACCATTCCCAGGAGATCTCACCTGGCTCTCATGACGTCACTTCCGGGACCGAGCCAATGGAAGAAGACCTTACTGGCTCCGGCCCCTGTGATGTCACCTCCGGGCTTGAACCAATGGCCGATGATCCTGAGCCAGACCCATACGACCTCACTTCCTGTCTCCCCCTATAAAAGTCTAACCGTTTCCCCTATGTGTCAGTCTTGTTTTGGACTCTGTATTATGCACTACGGTGTTCTTTATTTTTGAAGAAACAACTTAGCAGCCAGGATACCATATCATACGGGTGGCTGCCCCAACCCTTTATCAGTCTGATGTCTCGTTTATTTGACAGCATTTATATAAACAAAGGAAGCAAAAAAAAAAAAGCCAAATATGGGGAAAAAAGCAAAACATTTAGGTCTAAAAGACCCAAGGCACAAATCAAATCAAATCCAAAAACAAGCAAATATCCAAAATAACTAGAAAATTCAGACCAATAGTCACAAATGATGATGCTATCTCTCCAACAATCATGAGTTATGTCATGGTGGCCCCATCTCTTAAGGTGCCCTCCACAAAAACACAGGGGAATGTAACACAATACATAACAATGAAACAACCTCCACTTTAATAAACGGACAGGAGTCTGTGTACCTGTGTGTCCATCCGGGTACTGTCTCTCCGTTATATGCCATTTGTTATGGAATTCATAAAAGCATGTGGCAATATTTCTGATGCACTACCTGTTGGAATGAAAAAGGCAAAGCATTTTATTACTGAATTGGACGGTTGGGAAACAAAGTCAGAGAGGTGAGATTGCGTTGGTTTGGACATGTGCAGAGGAGAGATGCTGAGTATATTGGGAGAAGGATGCTAAGGATAGAGCTGCCAGGGAAGAGGAAAAGAGGAAGGCCTAAGAGAAGGTTTATGGATGTGGTGAGAGAGGACATGCAGGTAATGGGTGTAACAGAGCAAGATGCAGAGGACAGAAAGATATGGAAGAAGATGATCTGCTGTGGCAACCCCTAACAGGAGCAGCTGAAAGAAGAAGAAGAAGATAATGCACTGCAAACATTAATGCTGAATACTCTGATGTCTACATTGATTACTTAGATTTCAATCCGTCTTAGAAGGGTGGCACAGCTAGTATGTATGTAAAACAATAGTAACAGAAATGACAAATAATCCAAAAACACATGAAGGATAATTCAATAGCAACAAAAAATTAAAAAGGAAGCCATACTTAAGTCAGGGAATAAGCCCTAGCTGTAACATAACACTGAGCATCGGATTATTATTTGTGTGGCGACTGACTTATGTTGGCGTTGTTGTTTTTTTGCTGTTGTGGTTTTGAGGTGGCACTGTAATTTTACTTCCACAGTGTGATTCTCACCACTGCCCATGGTTCATCTATGGCTATGCTCCCTGCTGGACACAGTCTTCTTCTCCCATCCTAAAATTACAGCAATGACAATATAATCGAAGTGCATGAACAGGCCCAACAGTGCACTTTCATCCAAAGCAGGGCTGCTTCTATCTTTGTTGCCAGGATAGACTCTAACCTTCTGCAATCATAAGCAGTTTCAGAAAGACAGATGGATGGAGAGATAGACATAAATACCCCTAAATAAAAAAGATAGCTGTCTCAACATATTAACAACTCAAGCCCTGATTGAAACAAATGGTCCACAGGTGCAGATTAAATCATAAATACAGTGACAACCATTAGAAAAACAGTATTTCAAAAGGGCAGGAGGACAAAAATGTTTTTGTTCCTGGCCATGATACAGGCAACCCGAGATGCAAAAATAGGACGACTATTTTACTACAGTATCTCTGGTTTCTGGAAAACCAGAAGCAACAACCCGACTAACATCTTACCTTTGCAAGTTGCAGGGGTCAAAGCAGGCATTCCTCTGCATGAAGTGAACTTTAGAAGGTAGCACAATAATTCAGGAAATGAATATACATCAGGAATCAAATACATCAATAGTTAACGAATAGCTGGAATACGTTACTATCTTGATTTTAATTTTACAGAAATGTATGAAAGACTTTCAAATACTGCATATCTTGGTCTAAATGCCCTCTTTCAGCACTGATGCTGTTATCAGGCGTTAGGTACAAATGACGTGCAGCTCGGCTTCTTCTGGCTCCATTCATCATACAAGACCATTTGTTGTGTTTTTTGTTTTGAATGGGGGGCCATTACCAACACACCCTTGATTGTGGTGTGTGAGAAAACTCCAGAATGGATGCTGTTTCTGAAGCTGTCATGCTGACACATGCTGTCCCTCTATGCCACAGCTCACAACAGACACTCCCTTAGCCCCCTGGTACTTCCATATCTATTTTAAACAATGACAAAAGTAAAGTGAAAACTAAAATCAAACATCATTAAAATAATAGCAAAAAACAAGTTTCTTTTTTATTATCATTTTAGTTTCCTCCTGCATCCAGACCATTAGGATGACGAGTTGCATGCTGTCCACTTTTGTTATGACTCTCTAAGTCCCAAAAATGGCAACTAAAGAGGTTTTTTTTTTATGGTTATCAAACCCAGCTAGAAACACAGGCAAGCACAGAACCTTCAGAACAGTACCTTGTGGTCATAGGCAGGTGGCTTCGCCTCTGGGGGGAACCACTCACAAAAACCATGGAAAGTAACGCAGGCATACAGGACAGAGCAGAAAATTAACAAAAGCAACATTAACATAAATTAATGACACAAAAATTAACAAGAAGGACATCAAACAAGGAAAAGGCTAGAATGTAACACTTTAAGCGTAACCTCTTCTGGTTTTGATTGCCTGCACCATATCACCGATGCTCTCACAATACAAACAAAGTCTTCATCCAGCAATTTGCTTTCACTTTGTCATTTTCGGTTATTGAGTGTACATTGATGGACAAAATGTCAAACATATCCCTTTAAAATTAAATCTACAAACCAATAAAGTGTACAAAAAGTGAAGGGGTTTGAATAATTTCTGAATCCACTGAACATAAACATTTTACTAACTTCTCAACAGCTCTGCTTAGAGAGACGAGTCAGCATATTAAAAGTAAATTCCCAAGTCCTGCTCACAACATGCTTCATTGAGCAAAGTATCTTCAGAGTTAAATTGTACTCTTCTTATCTCAGAGTCGACTCACCTGTCTATTCGTGGGCCACTGTGTTCTCTTGAATACACTGACCAATATTCTGACAGCAGCAGCACCCCACTGCCTCGGCTTCATGGCCAAGCTGAGATAATTTAATATATTTGCACACTTCCTCTTGATCCAACCCAAACACAGCCTTGTGGGCCAAATGAGAATTAAATCAAATCCAGATGTTGAAATGAAGAGAAGCTGTTTCTAATGACAGGTAACAAGAGGACACACTGTAATCAAGAAACAAGATGTTAGGCGGCAGATGCCAAACTAAGAGGCTTTGTTTTTTTGGCATGTTTCTTTCTCTTTTTAATAAGAAAGAGTAGCAGATTACAACACTTTCACAACTGTTTAGTGGAAAGGCAAACACTGAATTAACATTTATGCCTTTTTAGTGTGTAGGCTTGGTAAAGTTTTGAAAGCTTTTTCAACTTCCATACAACCTCGACTGCTGAGAGAAGATCACCGCCACCCCCATGACCCTGAAATGAAACAAATGGGTGTGGAAAACAAATAAACGGATGATAAAAGTGTTTATTCTTTTTACAGCCTGTCTATTGACTATTGCCCCTGATGTAATACAAACTGCAGAGTCTTTTTTGAAGGTGGGAAGGATGTTGATTAATCGTTTAACAAATCTACAAGGGATTGGATTAATTTCCTACTCTGATCACTGCCTGACAAAAGATGGCACCTTGTCTTCCTGCCAGTGGGAGTCTTTTTTTTGCTACTGTTGTTTTCTCCCATTTCCCAAACACACCAGCTTGAAGTAAATTGTTAACTATTAACTGACCTGATGTGATTGTGTGAATGAGTGTTCCTTCTAAAAGACTGTTAGGGTTGGTTCATACCTCACAGATCTGGGGCATCGGCACACTCCCAAGGACGGTTATGTTAAGTTGACATGCGACTCTAAATCAGCAAGTGCATTGACGATGTTGTCACTAAAACCTTCATTTGCATATATCCTAACCAGAAACCCTGGGTAAATGGGGAGATTCGGGCTAAGCTCAAGGCGCGGACGTCTGCCTTTGGCTCAGGGGACTCTGATGCATACAAAGCAGCCAGATACGACCTCCGGAGGTCCATCAAGAAGGCCAAACGGGACTACAGGGACAAAGTGGAGTCAAGCTACCACAGCTCTGACACCAAGCACCTGTGGAATGGACTGTGCTGCATCACTGACTATAAAAAGAAAAACACAGTCAGTGTCCAGCCCACTGCATCTCTTGCAGATGAGCTCAACACTTTCTATGCTTGTTTTGATGCAGCCAACAAAGAACAGGTGCTATAATATCAAGGGGGCAGTGAGTCTGTCACTCTGATCCTTGAAATGTCTGATGTGAGAAGGTCCTTCAAAAAGGTCAATCCTCGCAAAGCTCCGGGACCAGATGGCATCCCAGGCCGTGCCTCTGGTGTGTTCACCAACATCTTCAATCTCTCCCTGAGGCAGTCAGTGGTCCCCACTTCCTTCAAGGCATCCACCATCATTCCTGCCCCAAAGAAACCGGTGGTCTCCTGTCTGAATGACTATCGCCTGGTTGCACTGACATCAGTCATTATGAAGTGCTTCGAGCAACTGGTCAAAGGTTACATCTGCTCCTCCCTCCCCGACACGCTGGATCCTCTCCAATTTGCTTACAGAGCAAACATATCGACAGAGGATGCTGTTGCGCTAACAATAAACACTGCCCTCACCCACCTGGAAAGAGGAAATACATATGTAAGAATGCTGTTCATAGATTACAGCTTGGCATTCAACACCATCATCCCCTCAAAACTCGACTTGTAGCTTGACGACCTTGGGTTGGGGACGACCATCTGCAGATGGATTTTCTCTTTCCTCACAAACAGGCCCCAGGTGGTGAGAGTCGGCAAACACACGTCCTCATCACTCATTTTAAACACAGGAGTGCCGCAGGGCTGTGTGCTTAGCCCCCTCTTATATTCCTTGTTCACCCACGCAAAACACGTGTTGCAAAACACGGCACAAACACCATCATCAAGTTTGCAGATGACACAACCATCATAGGCCTTATCACTGACAACAATGAGACGGCCTACAGAGAGAAGGTGCTGGCATTGAGTAATTGGTGCCTGGATAACAACTTGTCTCTTAACGTCAGCAAAACCAAGGACATGATCGTGGACTATCGGAAACAGCAAGGCGGAGAACACCAGGCCATCTACATCAGCGGCGTAGAAGTTGAAAGTGTTAACAGCTTCAAGCTCCTCAGAGTAAACATCATCAAGGATCTCTCGTGGACCCTTCACATAGACACTGTGGTTAAGAAAGCTCGCCAGCGGCTCTACTCCCTGAGGAGGCTGAGGAAGTTTAGCATGAATGCCAACATCACCTCAAACTTTTACAGGAGTGTGGTCGAGAGTCTGCTGACGGGCTGCATTACCATCTGGTATGGGAGCTGCTCTGCCAGCAGCCGGAAATCACTACAGAGAGTGGTGAAGGCAGCAGAGCACATCACGGGCAAGAGTCTCCCTGCCATTGAAGACATTTACCTCCATCGGTGCTTGCGTAAGACAAGCAGCATCATAAAGGACCACAGCCATCCAGCACACCAGCTGTTCTCCTAGTTACCGTCTGGCAGACAATACAGGAGTGTGGCCGCTTGGACTACAAGACTTAAGAACAGTTTTTATCACCAGGCCATTCGACTCCTCAACAGCAACACCTGAACACTTACATACACTTACATTACACCTACATTGCATTACATCTAAATTGCACTACTCACACACAAACTGTACCTGCACACACTCTGAATACTGACTGGAACATGTATCTGCACTTTATAGAATATGCATCTGTACTTATAAAACATTATCTGTGCAATAACTGTCATTTGTACTTACTGCTCATTCAACTCATATTGCTCTATAACTTCTTTTAAAACGTACACATTTTATTTTATATGGTTAGTCTATTTTTAACTTGTAATTTTTTATTATTTTTTAGCTTTATTGGATCTAGGCTGAGTGACTTGTTTTTCTCGTCATACACATTTCATTGTATGTTGACCCTGTGTTAACCTATATATGACAAATAAACCTAAACCTAAATTGATCCACCATAAGTGAATGGGCCCTGTAGGATACTTCTGTCCTATCCAGATATTGTCTACAACTAATTTCATGAGGATGGAAAAAGCAGATGAAGAGAGAGAAGAAAATGGTAAGCACATTCAACAGTTGTTTTCTCTAGACATAAAATTTTCCTTTGGTTCATCAACCTCAATGTTGTATCAAGATCTCCACCCCCCAGGTCCCTGTGTGACTGTGACCCTTAACAGAGAGTTGATCACACCTTTAGCAATTCAGCGCATGTACATTGGGTCGTTTAATGCAGTGTGTGTACAACAGATCATGTAATGTAGCTTGGCATTTCTCACTTTTGATAACTGTGAGAAACTTGATCTCTTCATCACCCCTAGTGAAGGGAACTCTCTTAGATATTTTGATGCGTGGATACTCGATTGTTTCATCAAATGTCCCCCTTGATCATTTCAACTTGTGGATATGCAATCACTTCATCAAGCTGGGGTGGGGTCCCCCTTTATCGTTTTGGACTGTGGGTAAAGCATTTTTTCCATTGAGACAAGTGGGGAAAGGATTCTACTAGTCATTTCGACTCTTGCTATCATGGGCCCCTATGTATGCAGTCAGAACTCCCGGATGGTAGATCCGCCTCTGATTTACCTTATGCTAAAATTATTTAAATTAATTTTTTTCCTCTATAAACAACACTTAATGCCCCAGAATGACAAAGCAAAAACAGAGTTTTAGAAATTCTTCTAGCTCAAAAGGCAGGATCATGGTCTGCACAGGCCCAAAAGTAGGGCAAAAGTTGCTAAAGTATAAATATCAAAATGTTCACCAACAGGAGGAGATATATATAAAAAAAAAACACAATGAAACCTCGGTTTACAAGACAAAAATGAGATACATTTAATATTAATATGTTATAAATATTTACAGTAGCACTGCTGCCTCGCAGTTGGGAGACCTGGGGACCCGGGTTCGCTCCCCGGGTCCTCCCTGCGTGGATTTTGCATGTTCTCCCCGTGTCTGCGTGGGTTTCCTCCGGGCGCTCCGGTTTCCTCCCACAGTCCAAAGACATGCAGGTTAGGTGGATTGGCGATTCTAAATTGGCCCTAGTGTATGCATGGTGTGTGGGTGTGTTTGTGTGTGTCCTGCGGTGGGTTGGCACCCTGCCTGGGATTGGTTCCTGCCTTGTGCCCTGTGTTGTCTGGGATTGGCTCCAGCAGACCCCCGTGACCCTGTGTTCGGATTCAGCGGGTTGGAAAATGGATGGATGGATGGATAAATATTTACAAAATATTTTAAAAAAATAAAGACACACACAAAAAAAAACCGGAAACAATCGTAATGTCAACCCTATAGTGATGGGAACTCCGGCTCTTTTCAAAGCTTCGGCTCTTTTGGATCGGCTCCCTTTAAAGAGCCAGCTCTTACGGCTCCCGAATGGCTCTTCATTTAGTATCACTTGGATACTTATATTTTAGCCTAATTAAGCAATTATGAATGGTTTGTGTATAAGCAATTTCTTATTCATTGTTTTCAGACATTACGTATTTTTATGCATTTTTTCATTACAAAAAATACACAGTTACTATTGTTTAACATTTTAATAAAAGCTTTAAATGAACAACTTAACACAAAACCACAGCAAACACAGCAAACAAATTAAATAAAGGCCAAACTCAACAACAACACAACACTATGACTCTTTGAATAAACGTTTTTAGGCCAGGTTGGCATTCAGAAATGCCAGATGCCTCAGCTTAGATGGGCTGATGCGATTTCTCCTCTCCATGATTATTTGTCCTGTTTTTGAGAAGACTCTTTCTGGGGGGGACCGATGTAGCAACAATGCAAAGTCTTCCTACCATTACCTTAACCAGTTGTGGGTAGACTGCAGCCTTGGCCTCCCACCAGCTCAGTGGGCCTTCAGCTCTTTGGATGAGGGGCTCCTCAAGATAGGACCTCAACTCCAGCATAGCATCAGCTGTGGGATTTCTCCTTGCAGTGTCTCCTGTTGCTCTTTCGTCAAAGAGCCTCCACACAGCAGAAGCTTGTGGTCCCTGTGAACATGCCCCTGCTCCAATTTCTTCCTCTTGGCCCTCTGATGGAGGAGCAGACAGGCTGCTGGGGTTGCATCTTGCTGCTGCTGCACTTATTCTTTGAAATGCCTCATCCACAACTCTGTTGTCATTAAATGCTACCTTTTTAAACCGGGGGTCCAGAGCAGTGGTTTCTGAAAGCACAGTGTTGTACTCCATCCTCAGAAATTTTCTGTCCATGGATGAAGAAAGAGTGGTGGCCAGCTCCTTTATCTTATCCACTGTTACACTCCTTTGGTGGTGGGCTGTTACCCGCTGTAGACCCTTGCAGAGAGGAAGCATTTTGGAGGCTGTGACATAGCTGAAAAAGAGAAAAAAGAAAATGTGAAAATAAGATTTTACAATGTGATACATTGCCTTTTTTACAATTAATAAATCATTTGTCTGTAATACATAGTATTTTGCTATTTACTGTAATCTTTAACTGTATAGTAGTAAAGTAAAAACAAAATTGTTCAAGGTACCTTTCTGCACTTATCTCCACAGTCACCTCCTCAAAGGGCTCCAGAATGGTGTAGACCTCTTTCACTGTCTCCCATTCCTCTTGACTTAAAGTTTCAACAGGAGCGTTGATTACAGCCAGGGTGGAGATGATGGCATCTTTTGACTCGAGGATGCGTTTCAACATATAAAATGTTGAGTTCCACCTTGTAGCACACTCTTATTTGGGCCTTAGCTCTGGCATCCCCATCTGGCGTTGCATAGACTTCAGCTTCTCTGTGGCAATTGTGCTTTTATGGAAAAACTCTACAATAGCCTTTACCTTGTCCACAGTTGGTTTCACCACTTTCAGTGCATCTTTAACTATCAGGTTTATTGTGTGTGCACTGTGCAAGGCATGGGTTGTGTGTCCACTGCAAATTTTTTATGGCTTTTGTTTTGTTTGCTGCATTATCAGTAACACAGCACACCACTTTGTCATTTACTTGCCATTCTTTTGCCACTCTTAGTAGCTCCTCTGCTAGGTTTTCTGCGGTATGTCTCTCAGCAAACTCAAAACAGTTAAGATGGCAGGATATCATCTTAAAGTTTTCAATAAAGTGACAAGTGACAGACATGTATGAGCATGTTGTTCTGGATGTCCAGCAGTCAGTTGTAAGGCAAACTGCTGAAGCTTTTTTGACTCTGTCTTGCCATAATGCATGCTCCTTGTTATATAGTTGTGGAATAATTGTTTGGGATAAAGTTTTTCTGCTAGGGAGAACATACATGGGGTTTAAGGCCTGTACAAAAGTTGTAAATCCTCTGTCGTCCACAATGGAAAATGGTTAAAAGTCGCTAGCTATCATTTTAGCTAACTCCTCATTGACACTTATTTGTTTGTCTGGCGTCATTTGTTTTGGAATAAATGTGCTTATTTTGGTTTGAACTGAAGACCGTGTTATACCTGCAGTTTTCAGTAAGACCGTGGATGCTGCAGCAGAAGTACTTGCCTCTTTTCCAGGGTCAGTGGATGGCAGGAGAGAGGGCACGCTCTCCTCCAGTTGCACGGATGGGTGGGTGGTTCTTATATGTCTGTGCAGGTTTGTTGTTGACCCTGCTCTAACGGATATTTTTATATTACAAATTCTGCACTTAGCTTTGCAGTCTCCAATATCACTGAAATGCAGCCAGATGCTGCTTCTTTTTCGGCTTTCACTCATTTCTTCACCGTGTCGCTCTATGTACCTGGCCGGTACCAACACTCTCTGTCTTCGGAGCGTCTGCCCCCATTCCTTCTTTCACATAATGGTACGATCCTAGTCTGGTGTGTCGTTTGTGAACGAGCCGGCATTATGAGCCAATGTCCTGTGTGCCCATATACAGTGCATCCAGAAAGTATTCACAGCGCATCACTTTTTCCACATTTTATTATGTTAAAGCCTTATTCCAAAATGGATTAAGTTCATTTTTTTCCCCTCAGAATTCTACACACAACACCTCATAATGACAACGTGAAAAAAGTTTACTTAAGGTTTTTGCAAATTTATTAAAAATAAAAAAGTTGAGAAAGCACATGTACATAAGTATTCACAGCCTTTGCCGTGAAGCTTGAAACTGAGCTCAGGTGCATCCTGTTTCCCTTGATCATCCTTGAGATGTTTCTGCAGCTTAATTGGAGTCCACCTGTGGTAAATTCAGTTGATTGGACATGATTTGGAAAGACACACACCTGTCTATATAAGGTCCCACAGTTGACAGTTCATGTCAGAGCACAAACCAAGCATGGAGTCAAAGGAATTGTCTGTAGACCTCCAAGACAGGATTGTCTCGAGGCACATATCTGGGGAAGGTTACAGAAAAATTTCTGTTGCTTTGAAGGTCCCAATGAGCACAGTGGCCTCCAACATCCGTAAGTGGAAGAAGTTCGAAACCACCAAGACTCTTCCTAGAGCTGGCCGGCCATCTAAACTGAGCGATCGGGGGAGAAGGGCCTTAGTCAGGGAGG
Organism: Erpetoichthys calabaricus; assembly: GCF_900747795.2. Lineage (NCBI taxonomy): Eukaryota > Metazoa > Chordata > Cladistia > Polypteriformes > Polypteridae > Erpetoichthys > Erpetoichthys calabaricus. The sequence goes on from NC_041409.2 coordinate 53,801,327, forward strand.
TGACCAAGAACCCGATGGTTACTCTGTCAGAGCTCCAGAGGTCCTCTGTGGAGAGAGGAGAACCTTCCAGAAGGACAACCATCTCTGCAGAAATACACCAATCAGGCCTGTATGGTAGAGTGGCCAGACGGAAGCCACTCCTTAGTAAAAGGCACATGGCAACCCACCTGGAGTTTGCCAAAAGGCAACTGAAGGACTCTCAGACCATGAGAAAGAAACTTCTCTGGTCTGATGCAACAAAGATTGAACTCTTTGGTGTGAATGCCAGGCATCACGTTTGGAGGAAACCTGGCACCATCCCTACAGTGAAGCATGGTGGTGGCAGCATCATGCTGTGGGGATGTTTTTCAGCGGCAGGAATTGGGAGACTAGTCAGGATAAAGGGAAAGATGACTGCAGCAATGTACAGAGACACCCTGGATGAAAACCTGCTCCAGAGTGCTCTTGACCTCAGACTGGGGCGATGGTTCATCTTTCAGCAGGACAATGACCCTAAGCACACAGCCAAGATATCAAAGGAGTGGCTTCAAGACAACTCTGTGAATGTCCTTGAGTGGCCCAGCCAGAGCCCAGACTTGAATCCGATTGAACATCTCTGGAGAGATCTTAAAATGGCTGTGCACCGACGCTTCACATCCAATCTGATGGAGCTTGAGAGGTGCTGCAAAGAGGAATGGGCGAAACTGGCCAAGGATAGGTGTGCCAAGCTTGTGGCATTATATTCAACAAGACTTAAGGCTGTAATTGCTGCCAAATGTGCATCGACAAAGTATTGAGCAAAGGCTGTGAATACTTATGTACATGTGATTTCTCAGTTTTTTTAATTTTAATAAATTTGCAAAAACCTCAAGTAAACTTTTTTCACGTTGTCATTATGGGGTGTTGTGTGCAGAATTCTGAGGAAAAAAATTAATTTAATCCATTTTGGAATAAGGCTGTAACATAACAAAATGTGGACAAAAGTGATGCGCTGTGAATACTTTCTGGATGCACTGCAAATAAAGTCCCACCCCTGCCGAATGGATTTTCAGCAGAGCTGAGCAGGAGCGGCTGAAGCTTCGGCTCTGCTTGACGGACATCGGCTCCTCTCGTTTGCTTCAAAGCATCGGCTCTTAGAGCCGGCTTGTTCGCGAACGACACATCACTACAACCCTGCAGTGTACCTGTTAGGATTGAGTTGATGTTTTTTTCTGTACCAATTCATGGTAATCTGACACTAGTTTTTTGAGTCACTGAGTCGGATTCTGAGCTCCAAATGTGGCAATTCTCCTTTGTTTTAAAAGTTAGTAATTCTTTGGATGGTTTTGTCTGCCTTTTTGGTTTTCATGCTTGTTGTATTTTGGACTTCTGTTGTTTGGGCAAACATGTCTACAAGTCCCAAAGCACATAAGCACACTTAACTGGAGTGGGAAATCCTGTCACACACGCTGGTTAGGCACAAAAAGGGCCCTGTAGAATTTTTTTTAACCTAAAAGATTAATTCTTCAAAAATGCTTTTCAACAATAAGAAAAGTCAGTGGAGCAGAAAGGCAAAATAAGTTGCCCAAAACAATAAAGGAATCCAAATAAAAAAAAAGTCCCAATACAATAATCTAGAGATAATCTAGAGAATGGTCAAAAAAAGCAACGAAAAAGTAAAAAAAAATCCACAGAGCACAGAAACAGAAAATATCCCACAAGTAAACTCACCGACTCCCTAGTGCATTTGAATGAACTACCAGGACCTGTAAGAAACCCCCACCTTTACAGGGCTGGGGACAGTCACTAGCAGTGATGGTCTGGTGGTCTCACCTCTTGATGGAACCACCCATAATTAACCAAAGAAACATTAACACAAATAACTCAATAATGAACATAAAGGACATGAAACAAGGTTACCCCAGCCAGGGCAGAAACACAGGCTGAAATACATCATCATTAAAACAATGTACACAATTATAACAGAAGAAAAAAATAAAAAACATACTTTAGCCAGGGAAAAATTATGTGATTTGTACACACACTCACATAATAAGCTACTGGTAGGAAATGAAGTGTACTCTTATCAGAGGAAACAATGAGCAGACATGTTAAAGGGACTAACCGGGAGAAGAAGTCAATAGGCAAGAAATGATCGAAGACAGGAACACAAAAGATCTAGTGACTAAACTGAAGGGAGAGGCAAAACTCGTAATTTGAAAAAGAAAGTAAAGCATGGCCAAAAACACAAAATAAACAAAAGAAAGTCAGATAGGAAATATTCACCTTAGCAAGCAGGTACCAAACTGCAACATTCAAAGAAGAAGAAGAAGAAAAAAAAAAATAAAATAAAAAAATAAAAAAAGGTGCCACACAAAATTGTAATTCTTAGCCGAAAAGATTCCTGACAATAATAACATTATTACAGTGGTAAAGGAAAATGTTATCTGTCCATAGAAAAATTAAAAATAAACATGGTTCACGACATGAAGCAGCAGGCTTATGCATTACATGTTAACAATCTATTGCAGGGGTCCTCAATCACGGTCCTGGAGGGCCGCTTTGGCTGCAGGTTTTTGCTCCAACCCTGTTCCTTAATAAGAAGCACTTATTGCTCAAGTAACACTTCTACTACGATTTTGAACCCTTATTGCTTATTTTAGTCTTAAACAGCTGTATTCTTGGTTTTTAATTACTCCTAATTAGCAATAACATGCAAATGAGAAAGAGACCAGCATTTCTCCATTTAGCTTGTTACCATTTACACCAGTGTGTATTTATCATGCACTATTGGGTTTAATTAAATATATGGAAGGAAAGTAAAGAGAAAAAAGTGAAGGACTGAGAATTACTCATCCATTTTAGCCTTTAGATCATTTGGATAATATCCTTAGAAAGGGGAAAAAAATACAGGATATGAGAATGACCTGACATAGAAGAGTTAACACTAGAATTACCAAAGCCTACGAAAAAAACTCGTAAATCCGGCCCCCCTTAAATCCCTTCGCACCTCTCTGTCAAGGTGTTTTGTCTTGTAAATGCGCCGATCAAGACAAGCAGCAAGCAGCCCCCCCACCACCGCAGAGTTCCCCCACTTCCAGCCTTGATTATCTGGGAGTGAAGTGCTGGAGTTTTAGAATGGAAATAATAGATCGTTATTTGGAAAAAATGCATTTCATGTGTGTTCCATTTCTACAATAATCTGTGTTAACACATCGTTAAAACAAATGTTTTTCATATTTTAGTAATAAATGACAAAATGTACACATACACTATATAAAGTGTAAAGCCTGAAGTCCAAAGATCAAATAAACACTTTCACAAAAGATTCATGGATGACGCAACAGTTTCCGTGGTGCAGCGGTAACAATTTCTGACTTGTAATCAAGAGTCCCTGGTTCGATCCTGACTGCCTTGTATATTTACCGTTTTGAGTAGTGAGCTGCTCTTATTGTTAATATTATACAATAAAAACATACATTTGATTTGCGTCTGTAACAGCCGCTGTAAATTTATAGCACTTGTAAAAGTTAGCGTTTTTTTTTTCACTTTTATTCTTTCAGTCACGATCACGGTACAAACTACTATAAACTATAAAAAAAAACATGCAGTCACCGATTACAACCGCAAGATGGTATGCAAATGAATATGAATAATATGAATAATGTTGCATCCGTGCCTGAATACAGTAATCCCTCGCTACTTCGCAGTTCACTTTTCGCGGATTCACGACTTCGCGGATTTTATATGTAAGCATATCTAAATTCATAACGCGGATTTTTTGCTGCTTCGCGGGTTTCTGTGGACAATGGGTCTTTTTACTTGCTTCCTCAGTTGGTTTGCCCAGTTGATTTCATACAAGAGATGCTATTGGCGGATGGCTGAGAAGCTACCCAATCAGAGCACGCAGTTAAGTTCCTGTGTGCTGCTGATTGGCTCAGCAACGGAGTGTTGCATTAACCAGGAAGTCTCATCTCACTCATTCATCATTAACGTGCTAATGCTTCAGGGGCCGCGTCCAAGCACCAAAAGAAGATGCAAATGATTGCAGAAAAGGTAAAAGTTTTGGATATGTTGAAGGAAGGGAACAGCTACACCGCTGCAGGACATCGATTCTTTTTATTTAAAAAGGAAGAAAAGCATATAAGATCTACAGCCGCAGTGTCCTTTAACCAGGGTGCAAAACGAGTTGCAAGTGGACATGATAAGGCAGTAGTCTGGATGGAATCTGCTTTAGGAATCTTTGCAACAAGGTCGACGACGTCATGACCGCCTACAAGCTGCTACGTGTACTTCGCTATACAGTAAGTGTAAACTTATCTACCGATTTCATATTGCTTAGCAGTTGTCCCTGTTTTTAATAGAGTAAATGGTGGGTTGTAAACAATACAGGGAGGGTTTAAAAACGTCCAAATACACGTTAAATAATTAAATAAATATAGTGTCCCTACCTCGCGGAAATTCAGTTATCGCAGTCGGCCTTGGAATCTCCCGCGATAAGTGAGGGATTACTGTAGTACCAATCGGAAAACATCATCGCACTAATGCAATGTTATTTGAAAACGAACAGCGTCAGTGCTGATATTTAGGGACAGATCAGGAGGAGAGGGAAATAAATTTACAATGTTGCATCCATGCCACAATGTTTTCCGAAATGTACCATACAGTTCATAAAATTAATAATTCTAAATATATATACCATATGTCTCTGCTTTTTGTTAGTGTGGTTTTGACATCATGGACCATAAGGCGCATACTAATTCAGTGTAAGCAGGAACATTCAATAAAATTGATTAAAAAAAAATCAAGTTACAATGAGATACGAAGAAGGCAGATTCAGCAGCATTTGTGTGTCAGCTTTTATCTATCCAGATCAGAGAATTTCCAGTGCTATTGTCTCAAAACACCACTCACATCTACAGTTATTCCCAGCTTCAGATAAAAGTAACAGCATCAGATCCCCTTGTTTTCGGTGGTGTTACAGAAGTATGTGTCGTGATCGTGACTGAGAGAATAAAAGTGAAAAAAAAAAACGCTAACTTTTACAAGTACTATAAATTTACTGAGGCTATTACAGACACAAATGAAATGTATGTTTTCATTGTATAATATTAACAATAAGAGCAGCTCACTACTCAAAACGGTAAATATATGAGACAGTCAGGATCGAACAGGGGACTCTTGATTACAAGTCAGCAATTTTTACCACCGCACCACGGAAACTGTTGCATCATCCATGAACCTTTTGTGAAAGTGTTTATTTGATCTTTGAACTTCAGGCTTTACACATTATATAGTTTATGTGTATATTTTGTCATTTATTACTAAAATATGAAAAATGTTTCTGTTTTAACGATGTGTTTACACAGATTATTGTAGAAATGGAACACACATGAAATACATGTGTTCCAAATAACGATCTATTATTTCCATTCTAAAACTCCAGCACTTCACTCCCAGATAATCAAGGCTGGAAGTGGGGGAACTTTGTGCCCATTCTGCGGCGGTGGGGGGGATGGCATAGTAGGCTGCTTATTGCTTGTCTTGATCGGCACATTTGTAAGACAAAAGACGCTGATGGAGAGGTGTGAAGGGATTTAAGGTGGGCCGGATTTATGAGTTTTTTCGTAGGCTTTGGTAATTCTAGTGTTAAAGCACTAATAAGCCATTAAAATTAAATTATTTCTAATTACGCAACCGGGTTAGAACAAAAACCTGCAGCCACTGCGGCCCTACAGGACTGTGATTGAGGATCCCTACTCTATTGTGTGGTCAATTTTCTCCAACAGGGAATTCAGGTGACAACCCCTGTTCTCATTCCCAGGTGCACATGCTTCATTAGACAGCAGCAACAGGACTCTGATTATTTGCTGAAAGGTTTGATCTATAATCCCAAGGCCTTAAATTCAGGAGGACGTACAACAGACAGGTGACTTCACCCTGACCAAACTCCTCAGTACAGACATCTATACTGGCTCTTGATACAGACAATCCAACGAGAAGTAACTGGCAGTGAAAAATCTAATTTGATCGTCCTGCAGGTGGTGGAAACTTAAAAAACGATTGTGTCTTAGTGATTCACTTGAATATGAAAAGCGCCGAAAGCAACAAAGTTACTGCAAAAACAGAAAAGATGAAGCCAGCGCTAAACTTAAGTTCTAACTGTTCTCAGCTCATTGAGGGCATGTTTATATGTTGTGTGTCCTACAGCATGTACAGTTCAGGTTTTCCGGCTGACTATGTAGACAGCTTCACCTGCCAAAAGTGTTTAGTTAATTCGTAGTCAGCTGAGAAAATATGTGAATTGGAGGGCCGAGTTAGGAACCTGATACCAATTAGGCAAACCGAAAATTGGATTGACTCGGTTTGTTTAGACAAATTCAGCTACTTCTGACTCAGCTTCAGTCTCTCCAGGTCCCAATGTAGTCAGTGTGCGGACAAAATCAGCAGCATCAATTCTGCCACAGGGCGAGTGGGTAACAGTAAGACAAGGGTCTAAGAAGCCAAAATTAAGTCCCTCGGCACCCAGGTCACCAATTTGGACCCAGAACAGATTCTCAGCACACTGCAGCGTGCCTGTGCATCCTGAGAACAACAAAGTACTCATAATTGGCGGTTCCATAGTGCGGAATGTTAGAATTCCAAACTATGCTAAACCAGCAGTTAATGTTACATGCCTCCCAGGGGCGAAGACTTCAGACATAGGGGCGCAATTGGAACTGATCACCGACGATGAAGTATCTACCTTATTGCTGCATGTCAGTACTAATGATATTTATTTACAGCAATCTAAGGTATTAAAGGGAAACTTCATCTTTCTATGCACCAAAGCTAAAAGAAAATGTCGGAATTTAGTTGCATCTGGCCCCTTACCATGATTATAGAGAGGGGATGTGATTTATAGCAGATTGCGTTCCCTTCACTGCTGGCTTGAAACCTGGTGTGCAAATAAAAGCATAGCGTTTGTGAACAATTGGGATGATTTTTGGGAAGGCCTGGATTTTTCAAAAGAGGTAGTTTTCATCCTAAATGGAGGGGGATCTTTTGTATTATCCCAAAATATGGCAGCAAAACTGCCTGGCTAACTGATTAGAGCACCATCCAGGCTGCAGTCATGTGATCTTAAAACACAGGCTGTTTATCCCACCTGTTACTATCCTGAAGTGTTACCCATAATCCATGTTGCGGGGCATCCAGTAAATGTAGTCATGATGCAAACCTGAAACTACTTGATAAGTAAAAAATAAGGCGTATAATTAGACGAAGAAATAATACTAGAACCTCCACCAGGTGCACCTGTAATAGAAACTTAGTTCAAATTAAAACAAAAAACATATCACCAGTTCAGAAAGAACCATGCAGTTTTAAATGCTGCTTATTGAACATTCGCGCTCTTTGGAAGTAAAGCCGTTTTGGTAAATGATATTAAGTACAAAATCTGATCTGTGTCTTCTCACTGAAACCTGGCTTAGTAAATCTGATCACCCCTTGGAAAGGCATCACGAGATGAATACACATTTCTTCATAAACTAGAGATTTTGGTTGAGGAGAAGGTCTTGGAATAATTCATTGTGACAAAATGCAAATCGCTTCAAAAAAGTTAGGCAACTTCACATCCTTTGAAGCATTTATTTTATATATTAAAACAGATTCCAACACAATTGTAATGCTAGTCTACAGACCACCAGGGCCATATTCATTGTTCATGACTGAATTTGGCAACCTTTTATCTGATTTGGCTATAAATCATGATCATGTAGTGTTAATGGGGGATTTTATTGTACACATTGATGTGTAAATTGACACTTTCAGCAAATGTTTTACTTATTTGTTAATTTCAGTAGGATTTTGTCAGAGTGTCAAAGGTCCAACTCATAACCATCACCACACATTAGATTTAAATTATAACTTACAAAGTTGAAATTGAAAATTGAAATTACATTAAATGAAGTTAAATTAAGTTATTCTGATCACTACTTAATTAAGTTTGATTTGGTACTGCCCTTACCAATACACTCACAGATTAAAACAAAGAGTGCAACATCTAGATTGTAATTCTGCTAAAAAAATTTATAGATACAAGTGTAATTGTGTAAAACTATTTAGATCAGTTAACATCAAATGTAAACGTGGAAAACAATTTAGATCAGTTGTAGCGGGGCCACATAGTTAGTGTTGTAAATGTCAGTTCTGAGTGCATCTCGTTTCATTGTCCCGTTTGCTGTTTGTATGTGTATCAGTTAATGCCGTCCCCGAAAAGGGGGACGGATGATGGAAGGAGACCACAGTCACAAACCTGGAAAACACCTGTTCACAATTAATCAATTACTGCCGTCACAGGACTATTTAAGCCAGCAGGAGGAGAAGGAAGGAGAAAGGAGAGAAGGAGATTTTTCACATTCACGACCACGAGCCAGCTGTACCTGTTATATTCCACATCGCGCATTTCCATCCAGTTTGTTTTTCTATCTGCCAGACTTGCTTCAAGAACCTCATCACGAGAGACCCTGGGGTCGGGATTAATCATCCACCACGCACCGAGGATTCATGGTGAGGCTGCTCCATTTTGTCCGGGGAAAATCAAACGACTCATTTTTCACCAATTCAGTCAACCGCATTCAGGACAGTTTTTTATTACCAGACTCATATTCACATTCATTTCCGTATATCATTCAATTTTTGTTATTCGTGTTGTGTGTTTATATGTTACAGGGACAAGGGAGGGTTTTTGTTGTATTTATATTTGGTGGTGTCTTGTTGTTGCTGGGGTGGAGGGATATTTATATTTATATGTTTTCTATTTTTTGCATGTCTTGTTGTTTAATACATTTAATCCGTTTAATTTTACATCCTGCTTTTGTGTACTTATATTTTCACCGTCGATTGTGGGGAAAAGTTTAATTGGTTAGAAGTACGGCTTGATAGTTAGATTCAGTCTCAGTAAATCATCCAGGCCACAGGTCTTGGAGGTGTAGCTGCCGGCTGGGTATAGGGGTCGGCCGTTACACAGTGAACATCAAATTATAATATGACCTTGAGAGATGCTCTGGATGCAGTGGTTCCCCTTAAAACAAAAGTGATCAAAGCACATAGAAACTCACCCTGGTTTAATGAGAACACTCAAACTCTTACATTAGAGTATCGAAAACTGGAGCGGAGATGTAGAACAACAAAACAGCAGGTCTTTCAAATTGCATGGACAGAAAGTGTTAAAAAATATAAATAAGCTCTCTTCAAAGCTTGCTCAGACTACTATTCTAAAATAATACCAATAATAAAAATCTGCGGTTATTGTTTAGTACAGTGGCTAAATTAACAAATGGGAATTTAGATCTACAGTGCAAAATACAAACAGATAATAGCAGTACAGACTTTATGATCCTCTTTAATGAGAAAATTAAAAAGATCATCAGAGTGCAAAATGCATACTAGCTTAGCAGACCCTGTCCAGCTGGCATTCAACACTTTAGAAATTTTAATCCTGTATGTAACAGAATAGGAAGTTTTTACTTTAATTTCTAAAATGAAACTTACTACTTGCTCCCTAGATCCACTACCAACAAAACTAGTAAAAAGTGCAATGGATGTTCCTATTTTTAACATTATTAATTGTTCATTATTGCATGGCACAGTACCTGATGCACTAAAAGTGTCGGTCATCAAACCATTACTTAAAAAGTTAGACCTAGACCCACACATCATATTTATAAAATGCCTATGCGTACGTGCGTACGTACGTCTCCCTTTCGTTGCTAGGTGATGATAACAATTTGTTTAAACCTTTCGTGGCTAGGTAATGATAACAATTTGTTTAAACGTGGGACTGTTTTGCGTTGCCAGGTGATTAATATTGGTTTAGAAAATAATGTTAACATTGTTGAGAACGTTTGCTTAATTTTGGTTAACATTGGACTAGGGAATCATATCGTATTCTAACAGCCCTCCGGAATACCTGTACACATGTCAAGAGTTTAGTGCCATACATTCCAGGTAAAGTACACCATTTCCTCACAATAGTGAACGAGTTATCCTAAACCTTAGACGATTATGCCTCGCAAAAGACCGTTACATGAAGCGGTGTTTTCCGAACAGAAACGTCAATGAAACGAAAAACACCACAGTCGACGACCAAATGCAACACAGGAGGACGCATCCCGTCGACGCGAAAGACGAAACCAACAAGACTGCAATCACAGAGCAAATGCAACATGGGAGGAAGCATCCCGTCGACGCAAAACAGCCACCACAACATATGTTATTGAGGACAACATCGACCAACATTTTTGTGGAAATTTACAATTACGGTGCACATTCTGTGGTGCAAAACATTTCCCTGGTGAACAACCAGCAGACAAAACTGTTTAACATCTGTTGCCACAAAGGACAGACACTACACAAGGTCGACATCTACCTAAAACAAGCTCTCTTTAGCCACGGACAATTATATGTTGCATTCTCCTGTGTACAAAGGTCAACAGATGTAAAGATCCATGTAGTGGATGGACCTAAACAAGGCAAACTGCTTAATAACAGCTCCGCCTGTTTCACCAAAAATGTGGTGTACAAGGAAATCTATTACATTTAGCTGTTCATGTCATATTCTTTCCATATCAATAAAAAACAAACATTTCATTGTCCCACTTTAATTGTACTTGCTCAAGTGTCTCATGTACGTATGCATCCTGTGACTTTGTTGTGTGATTGTTTATGCGTAGTGCTACTTTAAAGTTGTTATTTTTAACTTAACATATAATAGTGGCATCCTGGGCAGTAGATGATTAACCCACGTAACAGTGTAACTCCCTCCCTCTTTTCTTCTGTTACCCTGTTGCAAAAAGGTGAAAGCCTGTATGCAATAAATAAAAATATACTCGAAAGTAATATACAGCGTACTATGTATTTGTTATCACATTTATTCATTGACTTCATTAAATGTTAAGTAACTGTTTCAACATCAATACATTGTATGACTTTCATTTTTACATTGCCAAGCAACGCGTACATTGTTGATAAGGACATACCAACATACATACGCGCAGTTCACATCACTGACAGTAATATGAATATTTACATATGTGGCAAGTATACCGGGTAATCAGCTACAAGCCTGTATGCAATAAATAAAAATATACATTTGCCTGCTTCAGCAGGCTTTTCAACTAGTACTTAATAACTATAGACCCATATCAAATTTACCCTTTCTCTCTGTAATACTTGAAAACGTAGACACCAATCAGCTTCAGTCACACCTTACACATCACAATTTATTTGAGAAATTCCAGTCTGGCTTCCGCACTGGTCATATGGTACAGAAACGGCACTAATGTGTGTTGTAAACGACATTCTGATATCCTTTGATGAAGGAAACTCCACTGTATTATGTTGTTAGACTTGAGCGCAGCGTTTGACACCATTGACCATTCTCTTTTACTAAACTGGCTGGAAAATGATATTGGGCTCACAGGCACTGTCCTTGCCTGGTTTAGCTCTTATTTTTCAAATCGATTCTAGTATGTAAAGAAATGTGCTGACAGTACACCATCATTATACACAGAACTGAGATATGGTGTCCCGCAGGGCACAGTACTGGGACTTTCACATGCTTCCACATGGATCTATCATTAGAAAACATAACATTAACTTTCAATCATACGCAGATGACACCCAGTTATACCTTTCTTTTAGACCAAATGAAGTTTCTCCAAAGTTGTCTTTAATTAGTTGTGTTAATGAATTAAAGGACTTGAATGGATGAGAAATACAGTGGTACCTTGGCTTATGAGTGTCCCAACTAACAAGGTTTTTGAGATACGAGCTGTTTCTCGGGCAATTTTTTGCTTTGAGTTGAGACCTAAAATTCGGGTTACGAGCCAGCTTCAGATACCCCACCACTAGTTCACACAGTGAATGCCACAACATCTGCCCAGCATCCTGTGTCTCACTCGTTCACTTTAAGCGGTTAGCTTGCAGTGGAAGCATCAGTGATTTGCTGGCATTTGTGCTTGCAGTTATTTTGCAAAACTATGTTTTTCCAACCATGGTTCCGAAGAAAGTGAGTGATGATGTGCATTGAATTAAAGAAAGAAATTATGGAAAAACATGACCAGGGTGTGCATGTAGTCGACTTGGAGAAGCAGTACGAGCGTAGCACTTCTACAATCTGCACCATACTGAAGCAGAAGGAGTCGATAAAGGCTATGACGCCAGCCAAGGGCATTAAAATAATTTCTAAACAGCGGACATCTATCCATGAAAATATGGAGAAGCTGCTGATGGCGTGGTTGACGGAGAAGCAGCTCACAGGAGATACCGTGATGGAGGCTATAATCTGTGAGAAGGCACAAGCTATTTACGCTGATTTGCTGCAGCAGACTCCAGGCACTTCAACGGATGAGGCATCGGGTGAGCCGTTTAAAACCAGTCGGGGCTGGTTCTAGAATTTTAAAAAGAGGACCAGCATTCACTCTGTTGTTAGGCATGGTGAGGCAGGGAGTGTGGATATGAAGGCAGCTGAGGATTACCTCAAAACTTTTGCCAGAATTATAGCAGCCGAAGGATACATCCCCCAGCAAGTCTTCAACTGTGATGAGACAGGACTCTTCTGGAAGAAGATGCCAAGGAGGACTTATACAACGGCAGAGGAGAAGAGGATGCCAGGCCACAAACCCATGAAGGATAGGCTAACCCTTGCACTGTGTGCCAATGCGAGAGGTGACTACAAGATTAAACCGCTGCTCATTTATCATTCGCAAAACCCCAGAGCCTTTAAGTCACAAAAGAAAACCCCTGCAGATGAAAGTGAGGAAGGCGTGGCGACAAGGGCAAAAATCAGCGAATAAGATTCAGTTATTCAGTTCAGCCTTTCTCCTCCACTTCTGTCAGTATCTTCAAGTTGTCTGATCTCCAAGGTAAATGCTGTACATTATACTTAATAAAACCAGTTTATTGCCGTACATTCTATTGTATTGTGTTTTTATACAATATTCGTTATTTATAAGTACATTTTTCTTATTTAAAAACATGTAACAAAAAAATTGCGGCGTTTTTTTGGGGGGAAAATTGATTTGACATACGAGTAATTTGAGTTACGAGCAACGTCACGGAACGAATTAAACTCGTAAGTCAAGGCACCACTGTACTTCTCTTTAAACAGCGATGAAACAGAGATGTTAATTATTGGATTGAATGACGCTGATCGCATCAATATTTTGTCATCATTTAACTCAGTTGGAATCCCCAATAATTTTACTGAATCAGCCCGCAATCTAGGAGTTACAGTATCTTTGACTCTAGCATGTCATTTAAAGCGCACATCTCAAAGCTGTCTAAATCATGTTTCTTCCATCTTAAAAATATTGGGAAATTAAGGCATTTTCTAAATAAGCGAGATTCTGAGAAATTAATTCATGCATTTATTTCTAGTAGGATTGACTACTGCAACGTGGTGTTCACTGGATGTTCAAACTTTTCTTTATACAGCTTCCAGTTAATCCAAAATACTGCTGCAAGAATTATTACAAGAACAAGAAAATACGAACACATAACTCCACTTCTTAAATCCTTACACTTTAGTGCAGATTACAAAATCCTCCTTTTAACATATAAAGCCTTAAATGGCCAAGGTCCGGTTTACTTATCTGAACTTATCATGACTTACAAACCAGAACGTACATTAAGATCTCAAGATGCTGGTCTGCTTAGGATTCCAAGGATTAATAAAATAATAGTGGGAGGTCATGCTTTTAGTTACAGGGCACCTAAACTGTTGACTGGTCTGCCTGCTACTATAAGGGATGCCCCTTCGGTCTCAGCTTTCAAATCCAGACTGAAGACTCAATACTTCAGATTATCATATCCTGACTAAAGCTACTAATTAACTGTACAGACTGCATCTTTGTTGTTAGTTACTAGCACTAAAACATAAGTAATAGGATAGTTATAATTCGTTACTTACTAACCTTCACCTATTCTGTTTCTCTTCTCGGTACTCAAATGTGGCACTTGGCGCCACTAGCCACCTGCCAAGTGGTTTTGCCTGCTTAATGAAAAGTCATCTCTGATGGAGGGTCACAGGAATCATCGAGTAGAGGGGTCCTCTCATCGGATTGCCTGGCCCAGCACTGAATCAGCTGTGAATTGTCCAATAGGGGGGAGGCAGCTTGATGGTCAAGATTTCCAGGACTCTGAACAAATCCAAATTGCATTATGTGATATCATCTACTGTTGAATTCTGCTCTGTACTTGTAATATTTCTATTGCACTATTTGTTTTGTATTGAGGATGACTTGTGTTCTGTTCTGTGTATTGTATTGTATTGCATTGACCCCCTTTTTTGACACCCACTGCACGCCCCAACCTACCTGGAAAGGGGTCTCTCTTTGAATTGCCTTTCCCAATGTTTGTTCCATTATTTGCCCTAAAAGTTTTTTTTTGGGGAGTTTTTCCTTGTGTTCTTAGAGAATCAAGGTGGTGTGGGGGGGGGAGTGGGTGGGGGGCTGTCAAAACGTAGGGGCTGTTAAAGCCCATTGCAGCACTCCTTGTGTGATTTTGTGCTATACAAAAATTAATTGTATTGTACTGTCTATTTCTACATAGGATATAGTCTGGGCTTTGCAAATTACCACACTTTCAGGCCCTTTTGGGTCTGCCCTACTATTTAAAATGTGCTTGGGCTTGCTACTCATGCTAAGCATTTCCTTGTTTGGCCTAATCAGAGCCCTCATCAGAAGTGGTCTTCTTCCTGGCTTTACCCACTTATTTTAAAGGTTAAGCTCTAATTATTTAAAAGCTGGTGGTAATAAAAGTGATCACAATGGTGTTGGGCTGTGCTCAAACAAGTGGCAGATTTATGGTTTCCACAGTTACACCTCTAGTTCTTAGTCTGAGCAGGTTGACTGATGATTTTCCTTTTGTTTATATTGTAAAACTGTTTTTTGTCACCTGTTCAGACTGAATCTCAGACTCTGAACTTACCCGCATTTGTCATGCTTTACACTGGGGCCTTCCTCACTTTTATATATTGGTCAGACATCTTCAGTTTTTTAAGTCAACACTTTTCCTGTTGGCTTACTAGACATCTTTAGTCTGGGTTTGTATTTAGAGAAGTTAAACTCAATGAAACTCAATTAATTGCTGTAAATTACACCACTCTCTTGACCAATGATGGCACTGCCAAATATAACAAAAGGTGTAACATGAAGGCAGCTGGTCACTGTGTCCCACACCCTATTTGCTCTTTAGAAACATTTTCAAGAGTGACAACCACTGACAAAATGTTTTTTTTTTCCAATAACAACATGATAATTCAAAAAAGGCAAGTCTGATGGCAAAATCTAAAAAGTATACATAAAATGAAGTCAAAAGTTTTATTTTAGGATCCAGTGTCACTCACTTTTAATGGCTTCTTTCCTGTAAGGAAATAATTTATGGTAGTACATTGAAAATGTTTCCACAACATGGCGCACAGATACTTTGTAGCTTTGATGAGATGAGCACTCTCTAATTATTGCGAGGTGAAAAATAACCATGAGATGCAAAATGCACCAAAAACAAAGTTGAGAGGCAGAGGTCATCAATAAGTAGGCAAAAATTATTTAAATGCTAAATCCAAAGGGCAAGGCAAAAATGACAATCGAGAAGAAAAAAAAAGTTTAACATTAGGGCATTTTGGATTGAAATGTATGCTAAAATACTTATGAGATTCTTCTAAGAACATAAGAGGGGACAGAGTTACCAACTGGGCCACAATTGTGTTGTATTGTTCTGGTTTAAAAAACAGTGCACAACTAAACTAAAGGTGTCTGTCTGTTTTCTTTAGTATATACATTATCACATATAACAATGAAATAAAGAGAAAGCGGTGGCTCTGACGCTAAGGATCTGCCCCGGTATCCGGGAGGATACAGGTTCAAATCCCCATTGCTGCCAAATAGAGATCCTACTCTGTAGCAAAGCCATTAACCTGCACCTGCTCCAGGGGTGCTGTACAATGGCTGACCTTGCACCCTGACCCCAAGGGGTGTGCAAAAACTAATTGATTCCTCATAAAAGAAATTATTTAAGGCTAAATAAAGAACAAAAATATTACCTAAGTTATACTCGCCTGATATTTTATAACTATTAATAATTAATTGCACAAATTTACCTTAATACAGAGCACTCAACATTCACATTTTACTATCATTTCTACTCTGTTGTCATTATGCCCAGCTATGATCAAATTCAGTAAGTAACACTACTAATACAAGTCGAAACAACTGTTATGATAGAGCTATTAATAGAAAAACAAAATAGGTGACACAATCAAGTATGACAGGGCTAAGTGCTGTTCTCTGCCTTTTCTCTGCCTGTCTTTTGGAATTTCTCTCTCATGTTCTCATGAGCCCTGTGATTATTGCTTGGTTATTTTCTTAGACATTATAAAGATGCTGTTTCTCAGTCACTTCTTTCTAATTCTCTTCCTTAGCTACTGAGAAGATGCGTTTGATGTTTCATTGCTTCTAGTTTTTGGCATGCACTATATGAGGTATACCGTATATACTAGTAGTTCTCCTGCAGATAAGTTGAAACTTGATTTTACCGTATAATTTCTGGTATTTTATAATGTTGGTCGTATAAGTTGAATGCGGAAAACTCATGCTACTGGTCCAAGAGATTATGATCTGCTAATGCCCACCTGAGAGAATAACCATGGAGCACACTGCCTTTTTTTCTATGTGGGTACGGCATCAGCGCCTGCTCCAAACCTCTCTCTCTCTCTATTGTGCCTACATGACCACACGGTAATACCCAAACTATTCTGAAGAAATATTTGCACTGATTTCTTTTTTTTGTATCTCACACCCTCATACATCTTTATCGTAAGAGCATCCCTTATCTACGATGGAGCGTTCCATCAGGAGAAAATATGAATGTTGCTGAAGTAGCGAAAGAAATTGATAACTGTCGCATTTTTGAATGGGCGTATAAGTTTGGGTCTGATTTTATGATCGATTTTTCGGGTTTCAAGACCCGACTTATAGGTGAGTATATACGGTACCTCAAATTTACCATATTAATCTTTAAAAGTCACCGTAACAGCAAGTTTTCCTGACTTTAATTCTTTATGGTGGCAGTTTTCATGTTCACTCCTCGGAGAACCCTGCAATTGAAGGGTTTTTCTTATTACAATCAGTATGGCATTCTTACATTGCACTGATTTAATAGTTTAGTGAGCTGGCCTTTATTTATTTATTCTAAGAAATTTTGAAATACTGGTATTTCTGCCGCAAACTGTTTATGTTTTCTTTGCCATTTGGTTTTTAATTAAATATTTTTAACATTTCTTACTACCATGCTGGTATCCAAATGCAGACAACAGTGAAGGCTAAAGGGAACTAGCAATGACTTCAGTGCCATACTGATTAGTCTGTTCATTTGGGAGAAATGTTTCTTAAAGGAATACTGTACTCCATCCAAAAACTGAGTTTTTTTTTTTTTTGGTTACTTACTACAAATAAGAGCCATTTGTGAAAGCATATGCATTATATACGTAATTTTTTATATTATGAAATTAACTGTATACAGTGTATATTTTAAAAGAAATATGTATAATTAATGTAAAGGTATAGTTTTATTATGAATGTTATGAAGACTAAGAAGTATCAGTGGTGTATTAGTATGAAGTTTGTTCTGTTTGATTTGTCACTCCTTTACATGCAGTAAAAACGTGCTCCATGTCTATGTCCTGTAACAAGCCTCCGTTCTGTAAAGAGAGCAGAGCTGAAGTTGTCACTGTTGAGTAGGACAGTCTTCAGATTACATTACATTAAGAAAGGGTGTCAGCTTAGTGCAATTTGTAACATATATAGGAAACATCAGTTAGATCAGGTTTATTATGTTAATTATATATTATTTTATTAAAATCATGTAATAAAGTTTCTTTAAATTTTAGCAAACAAGTTACCAGTGGTTTAACACATGGAGAATCAATGGCATTGCTTTAAAGTGGCATTTAACAGGGAGATCGCTGCTACATCCCATATAGTTTAATAGTGATAGCTGGAAAAACAAATTAATCTCACAGCAACAACAACATTTATTTCTATAGCATGAATACAATAACACAGTCCGTCTTGAGAGGCGCTGCTATTTCTCTAAGATTATAAATAACAATGCTAGTAATCCCAGAGTCTTATTTTCAACAATTGATCATCTGTTAAACCCAGGTAACTCAAAGGAATGCCTCCTAAGTACTTCCAGTAAAACCTGTGAGGCTATCGCTGTATTTTTCAATCAAAAAATTAATGATATTAGAAATAACATAGTATATCTCCCCAACACTAAGGATCCCCGAAACCCCAGTACTCCATAATAAATAAATTAGAGTCTTTCACTAGGATAGATTTACCTGATTTACATAAAATAATTTCTCAAATGAAACCATCCACCTGTGCCCTTGACCCAATACCAACAAATTTTTTCAAAGAAGTATCGGGTGTGCTTATTGATAATGTTCTTGACATAGTAAATTCGTCATTAGATACGGGGGTCTTCCCAGACTGTCTTAAGACTGCGGTAATTAAACCCCTACTTAAGAAAAATAATCTCGACCCCTCTGCTCTTGAAAATTATAGACCCATCTCTAACCTGCCTTTCTTAAGTAAAATTCTAGAGAAGGCAGTCATTATGCAGTTAAATGAGCACCTCAATAAACATGCTATTCTTGATAAATTTCAGTCAGGTTTTAGAACAAATCACAGCACAGAAACTGCACTCGTTAAAGTAGTAAATGACTTGCGGGTAAATGCAGACAGAGGCCATTTATCTGTTCTCATCCTCTTAGATTTGAGTGCCGCATTTGACACTATTGATCATAATATTCTTAAGAATCGCCTTAGTCAATGGGTGGGCCTCTCTGGCAGTGTCTTAAACTGGTTTGAATCCTACCTGGCAGGGAGAAAATTCTTTGTTAGTTGTGGTAATTATAACTCAAAGACACATGATATTCTATATGGTGTTCCACAAGGCTCTATCCTGGGTCCGCTGCTCTTCTCAATCTACATGCTTCCATTAGGTCAGATTATCTCGGGACATAACGTGAGCTACCACAGCTATGCTGATGACACACAGCTGTATTTATCAATAGCACCTGATGACCCCAAATCTCTTGATTCGCTAACACAATGTCTAACCTGTATCTCAGAATGGATGAATAGTAACTTTCTCAAATTAAATAAAGAAAAAACCGAAATCTGAGTGATTGGCAATAATGGATACAATGAGGCTATTAGAAATAAACTGGATGCATTAGGATTAAAAGTCAAATCGGAGGTAAAAAGCTTAGGGGTAACCGTTGATTGTAATCTGAATTTTAAATCGCATATTAATAAAATCACTAGGACAGCATTTTTTCACCTAAGGAACATAGCAAAAGTTAGACCTCTTATATCATCGAAAGATGCAGAGAAATTAGTTCATGCGTTTGTCTTTAGTCGGCTAGATTACTGTAATGCACTCCTCTCAGGACTACCCAAAAAAGACATCAATCGTTTGCAATTAGTGCAGAATGCAGCTGCTAGAATCCTTACCAGGAAAAGAAAATCCGAACACATTTCTCCAGTTTTGATGTCACTACACTGGTTACCTGTGTCATTCAGAATTGACTTTAAAATTCTGCTTTTGGTTTATAAAGCTTTAAATAATCTCGCCCCGTCTTATATATCGGAATGTCTGACACCTTATATTCCAAATCGCAACCTCAGATCCTCAACTGAGTGTCTCCTTAGAATTCCAAGAGCAAAACTTAAAAGAAGTGGTGAGGCGGCCTTCTGCTGTTATGCACCTAAAATCTGGAATAGCCTGCCAGTAGGAATTCGCCAGGCTAATACAGTGGAGCACTTTAAAAAACTACTGAAAACACATTACTTTAACATGGCCTTCTCATAACTTCACTGTAATTTAATCCTGACACTCTGTATATCCAATTCATTATAATAACTATTCATTCAAAATTTGTACTAACCCCTACTCTCTCTTCTGTTTCCTTTTCCGGTGTCCTATTGGTGGTGGCTTGTGCCACCACCATCTACCCAAAGCACCATGATGTTCCAACAATGATGGATGGATTAAAAGCCAGAAGTCTGTATAACCATCAGCATCAAGTGACTCCGTGAGAACCCTAACTACAAAGAGGACTATTTCATTTATGTTAGGTAGAATGCCCAAAGGGGACTGGGCGGTCTCGTGGCCTGGAACCCCTACAGATTTTATTTTTTTCTCCATCCTTCTGGAGTTTTTTTTTGTTTTTTCTGTCCACCCTGGCCATCGGACCTTACTCCTTTTTATGTTAACTAAGGTTGTCTTATTTTAATTTCTTATTTGTCTTTTATTCTTCTTTTCTTCATTATGTAAAGCACTTTGAGCTACTTTTTGTATGAAAATGTGCTATATAAATAAATGTTGTTGTTGTTGTTGTTGTTGTTTTCATACAAATTATGTAGCTCACAGTGCTTTATAAGATTAAGAAAGAAAAAAGAAACATATAAATATAAGATTAGACAATACTAAGTAAAATAGAATAAAGTAAGGTCTGATGGCCAGGAGGACAAAAAAAAAAAAAAAAACTCCAGATGGCTGGAGAAAAAAACCCAAAAACTGCAGGGATTCCGAGGCCACGAGACCACCCAGCCTCACTAGGCATTCTACCTAACATAAATGATCTCAATCAGTCGTCATGGTTTTAAGGGTTCACGTGGAAGAATTAGATGATGATGGTCATGTGGACAGCTCACGCAGCAAAGCTTCTGACAGAACAGATATCTGTGAAGACCAACACTGAAAAGTTTGCTTAAGTCATCCACCGGCACATTTTCAGAAAAATAATTGTTGAATCTGGCATGGTGTATATGCTGTGAAAAATGTTATGTCAAATTTCACCAATCAACATTACACAAATATGTACATTTCTCAAGCCAAAAATGTTGTTGAGTATTGGCAATGAGCAAACCTTTATCTTAAGACTTAGCTGTTTTAAAAGGAGACTGGCTGTGAGCCTTACACCTTTGCCAATTCCCCATTTGTTTAATTCACGGTACCCTTGTTTTCTCAACTCTGTAGACAGCTAGGCAGTATTAATGGAAAAAAAATTACATGAAAAATCACATATATTCATTCACAAAAGGGAAGATACTTCGTGCTCTGTCTGGATTGATAAACCACGTGTGTGCTACAATGAGAGAGAATATTGAGCTCATGTGGCAGGCAATGAAGTGCCAAGAACTGAATAGACATTACATTCATACATTAAGTGCTTGAACGGGAGAAAGCTGGTACAGCACATTGGTGTGTACTGCCCTACTTGGGACCCTGCATACATCAATACATATATCTGTCCATCATCCTAACATGCTTATACAGGACAGGAATGTGTTCAGGTGGAGCCTATCTCAGCAAGCATCAGAAGCTAGACAGGAACAATCCCCAGAAAGTGATTATTTCTAGCTTCCTTCCATTATTACAAAGATGGCTCAAAATGTGAAAGGAACATTATCTTAACAGAAACCTTTGCCAAGTCAAAGTGGAAGTGTTTGTTAAGTCTTCAGATATTTTCTATCATTTATAGACTTGTTTCATAGAGTACCATTATTGTAAGGTGCTACAGCAGCTAAAGTAAAGTATTTTTAAAACTTAAAAATTGTATTTAAAAAAAAAAATCCTTCACTTCACAGGACAATTTCAAGTAGAAAAATAATATTTGCCATGATTGTGAAGAAATAACTTTGATTTGGGAAAACAAAAACCTTTAATGATTAGTATTTGGATAGAATTCAGAGAGCAAACTCTACAGCAGTGGTTCCCATAGTCGATGGTAGAGATCCACAGAGGACAATGATTTTTGTTCCAACCAATTTCACAATCAGTGATAATAAATGATCTCACTTAATTAGCTGATCGTTTTTCTCTTTTCTTACTCTGCATTCATAAAAGCACAGCAGTGTGATTTTTACACTTATAAGATATTTAGAAATATTTCTTTTGGCTATAACTTTAAATTATAAACACTCTTTTGTTGTGTTCCTGTATTTTTGCCCTTTTTCTGTGCAGTTTGCTCCCATCACTGTATCTTAATAATGACAATTAAAAACAAGTTGAGCAGATGAGTGAGCAAACAACACTGAATGATGGCAGGCTGCAACTACTTCAGCATCAGAACCGCTAATTAGTAAATAATGAATTAAATAACCAGACCACCTGAAATAGCAGAATAAAAAATAACCCTACATTATACCGCTATAACTGCTTAATACGTTTTAATTAAAATTTACCAAACTTAGTTTTGTATTTTCCACATTGACCCCAAAATACCATACCATACCATACCATTTTTATTTGTTAAGCGCTTAAAAACACAGCATTACAACTGACCGAAGCGCTGTACAGTTAAAACAAGCAAGACTAAAAGCAAAATATTAAAAACAAACATTAAGAGAGAATTAAAACAGAGACACTAAAAACAGGTCAGGGGACCCAATAAAACAGAGAAATAGCAAAAAGCAAGTGGAAATAAGACAGGTTAAGAATTAAAAGCCAATGTGAAGAAGTGCATTTTTAGGTGTGATTTGAATGTGGCGACTGAAGCGGCTTGCCTAACCACTAAAGGTAAGGAGTTCCAGAGCCTAGGTGCACAGACGGAAAAAGCCCTTTCACCACGAACTTTAAAACGTGCCTTGGGAACGGTTAGGAGCAGCTGATCTGCGGATCTAAGAACACGAGGGGGATTGTGACGATGGAGCAAGACACTCAAATAGGCAGGGGCTAGACCATTTAGTGCCTTATAGGTTAAGAGGAGTATCTTAAAATCAAAATTAGAAACTATATCAAAATACAAGACTATATATCAAAATACAGAAACTGGGAAAATATCAACTCACTAATCAGGCTAGGAGCCCAATTGTTGGTTGGTTGTAACAAAAACCTGCAGCCACAGGGGTCCCCAGAACTGAGCTGTGGAACCACGGGTCTACAGGAAAGTGTTAGTTAAAAAGAAAATGTGAAAAAAAAATATATTTCAAGCAATGGCAAAAATACAAATGTGTGTGAATTTCTATACTTGCAGGTCAGATATTTAACAATGAATCAATCAAAAGTTAAATTGACTTGATTGTGAAACGGAGTGAAACAAAAACCAGAAGCCACAGGAGTCTCAAGAACTCAGCTTGGAAGCCACTGCCTCAAGGCATTGTCATGTCTGTTTGAAATCAATTTTTCTAAAAGATAATTCAAGATTTTTACTCTGCTAAAGCATATCGGTAATCTTCAATAACTTTTTGCACGGCATAATCTGTACTGACTGCTAATGAATATTACATCTAGATATGCTCACCCTCTCAAAAACAGTCATTCTTCACACCTGCTGTATGCTCTCTTCATTATATGCTTCACTATTTGTTGGAATTTTTCCCATTTACATTAAAATAATCATAGCTTCCTACTACTATGATATTCTCATTTAAATGTGTAGTTTTCACACCCTCATCACCCATGCAGGCTAGATTTCACAATAAAACAAAAAAACAAAATTACATGCCATAAAAACAGAACACTGACCACAAAAGCACAGACATATACATTTTTAAGATCATCCTTGATGTTGTGATTTGGTCTTTTATGCACTGTGTTTATTTCTGTGTGCATGGTGCCAATCTGTTTTTCTGTTCTATAACAAGTTCTTTTGGTTTAATTTTTATATGCTGCATTTGTAATTGTACACTGAACTCTGAGGTGAAAGTGTTTCACAATAATCTGAAAGTGAAATTATAAATGAAACTGAATCTACTTAATTTTTATACTGTTTAGACTATGTAAAAGAACTTAATATAATTATCATTTTCCTTCTTTAATTGATGAGCCACACAGTATTTGCAAAACTTAGAATCAATAAATGTTATCCTTAATAGTTCCAGTGCTATTTCTGTAGCACTAATGGAAAAAATGATGAATGCAAAAATAACAGAGCATAAATCTGTTGCATTTGTTGCTCAGGAACACAAAGCTCAAGGAGCCTACCATGTAATTAAGTGTAAATCTTTTACAGTTGAAGATGTAATTAAAGCAATTCGATAAAGAAAGCATAATTACAGCTCCACTGAGTCACTTAATTTTCAAAAAGAAATTAGTACATAATACTTTAAAAATAAATAAAGTGGCTAGACAGACCAGTTCAGCATACTGTTCAACCTAAACCTCTTTCTACCAGGAATGACCATGGCCTGGAACTTTCTCCACTGTATGGTCATCATGCTGCATTCCAGCATAGTAGTCCCCTAATTATAGACTGAGTTCACAGTATTGAAATGGGTCTCAAAGTTGTTGCAGCTACCCTGAAAGAAAATAGGGAGAAGAAAAGAAAATTTTGCAAAAAGAGCATTAGATTGAACAATGGAAACAAAACAAAATAAAAATAAAGACAAAGAAATCCGACACCCAAAATGCTACACAAAATTCACAGTAGATATAGCAGAATGACCTGTCGTAAAGGTTTACAAGACTTTGTGTGGATGACATCACACGAGGCAACTTCTGGGACAACAGACACTAGTGTTTGGCAGCCACATCCTGACAATGGGACTGGCGAAATGGCAGTCATATATATGGCAGTCATAAAATGTCATCACAGTAACACTAAATTTAATAATGATATACATATATGTAATTTCAGAATTCTTCAATACAGAAAACACATCCAAAAATGATCCTTAAAAATGAAGACCATCAAAAGAACAAATGAATTACTCAGAAAAAAAAATAAAACATGTTGGACAGAAAACATTTTTTTTAAAGTTGTCTGCATCATTTCACAGCCTTTGCAAGACAGTAAGGGACAAATATTTTTCCAAAAGTAGCAGCTGTTATAAATATCTTCAAAAACTGTCACAGCAGATAAACGAGGCACAATATAAGGAGTTACTTAGGAAGGAGATGTGTAAGAAATGCATGATGTTGGTTTTCTTCCATTAAGAATGAACTTTGAAAGTTATAAAATTCTGTATGAATTCCTGCTACAGCAAATCACTCAAACAACACAACAAAGATGAGTCAGGCACACAGTATCTTATTACTGTACCATTTTGAAAATAGGTTTGATCATTTTAAAACAATCAGATGATTGTACCGAGCCTCCTAAAAGATCAGGGTGCAATTTACAGCCTTTTGTTTTGCTTTCAGCTATCCTGTATATATATATATATATATATATATATATATATATATATATATATATATATATATATATATATATATATATATTATAAATATCATATAGGTTGGTCCTTGCGAATACGCTGTTTACAATTTGTGACCTATTGCAAAAAAACCCACCCCTCTACTTAAACGCACTGTAAGTTCCAGCAACCACAGGAGTACTGCCTTATTGGATAGCTTCAACAGTTGCTGCAAGGGCTGCTGGATGATAAATGAGGAAGCTAGTTTTAAAATTTAGTCATAAGAAGCAAGTAGAATCGCAATCGGTTTTGTGTTTTTGTTTCAATGCTTCACTGCACATTTGCATTACAATTATACCCATCGGATTACAGTGTTTTCTGGATTTATGTTCTTGTCCTGTACCCACATGATTGTGTGATTTCATCTGGAAGCACAAACCAACTTCTACTAATCTTTACACAGCTTTCAGGTATTTCATTTCATAACTACATCTCCATCATCTGCATCCATGAAACTGGACTGAATCATGAGTGTTTGTTTTGTGATTAGTGTTTTGCAAGATTTCTTTTCTATCTATAATATTAATCATTTTTGTAATTTGCTATATACACATCAATTTATTATAAGTAAGATTTTATAAAATGTTACAGTTCACTAAATAACTGTAGAACTACATAATTTGTCTGGGGAATGTCACGCATGCTTGTCTCAGCAGCCAATTTTTACAAAAAATAGGATTGAAAGCAAATCAAATCCCACCCCTGAGAAGGAGAGCATGGCCAAAGGAGTAATACTTAAAGCTTGTAAACATGCCTAAATTATTGAGTTTAATAGGACAAAAAAAGATAAATGGAGAAGGAAAAGAAAATTCTTCTTATTCTAAAATATTATTGATTAAATCCTGCCAGGTTTTGAAAAAATTCTGTACAGATCCTCTAACTGAGAATTTGATTTTTTCCAATTTCAAATAATATAAAACATCGGTTTCCCACTGACTTATTAGAGGAGAGTTAGGATTCTTCCAATTTAACAAAATCAGTCTGTGTGCCAAAAGTGTAGTGAATGCAATCACAGTTTGCTTGTCCTTATCTATTTCAAATCCATCTGGAAGAACACCAAACACAGCTATTAGAGGGTTAGGAGGGATTGTGACCCCAAGGCTGTCTGAAAGGCACTTAAAATTTTGGTCCAAATGAAGTTAATTTGGTGCATGCCCAAAACATGTGACCCAGTGAGGCAGGAGCTTGGTTGCAGCGTTCGCAGGTTGGATCTTGCCCTGGAAACATTTTGGCCAGTTTTAAGCGAGACAGATGAGCTCAATATATAATTTTTAGATGAATAATTCTATGCTTTGCGCATATGGAGCTCGAGTGAATTCTCTGCATTGCTACCTTCCACTCCTTTTCTGATATATTAATTAACAGATCTTTTTCCCATTGTCCTCTTGGATCTTTAAAAGGAAGGGACTCTAATAAAATTTTATAAATTGCAGAAATGGTGTCTAAGTCCTCGAGTTTGAGCAGTATTTTTTCTAGCATGGTGGAGGGTACGAGATGAGGAAAATTGGGAAGGTTCTGTTTGACAAAGTTTCTAATTTGAAAATAGTGAAAGAAATGTGTAGCTGGAAGGTTAAATTTGGAATGTAATTGTTCAAAGGATGCAAAGATGTTGTCTATATAAAGATCTCTGAGCAATTTAATCCCAAATCTTTTCCAGATATTAAAAACTGGATATGTTTGCAAGGGTTGAAAGAGGTGGTTCTCTTGCAGAGGTGCCACAGATAGAAGATTTTCCATCTTAAATTGCTTTCTAATTTGGTTCCATGTTCTGAGTGAGTGAAGCACAATTGGGTTATTAGTATATTTGCTATAACTTGCATTTATTGGAGAGCAGAGCAGGGAATATAAAGAAGTGCTGCAGGATTTTACTTCTATTGCGGACCAGGCCTGTGTATGTTCATTTATTTGTGTCCAGGTTTTTATGGCTTGTATGTTTGCTGCCCAGTAATAAAACTGAAAATTAGGTAAAGCCATGCCACCTTCTGCTTGAGGTCTTTGTAGGGTCGCTCTTTGGATATGTGAATGTTTTGAGTTCCAAATAAATGAGGTTATGGTTGAATCTAATTGCTTAAAAAATGATTTATTGGTATATATTGGGATGTTTTGAAATAAAAAAGAAGCTTAGGAAGGATATTCATTTTAACAACGTTAATTCTTCTGGCTAGAGTGAGATGAAGGGTTGACCATCTATGCAAGTCTTGCTTAATTTTTTTCCATACAGATGGCGAAATTTTGTTGATAAAGAGCTTTATGTTTACTTTTGATATTTACCCCTAGGTATTTAAACTGATCTGCTATGGTAAAAGGTAGGGTGTCTGATATTATATGCTTGTGAATTCACTGGAAAGAGTATACTTTTATTCAAATAAATTCTTAGACCAGAAATCGTTTCAAAATCTGAAAGTGCTGTTAAAAACTGCAGGCACAGTGCTTTCTGGGTCTGATATATATAAGGCCATATCATCTGCATATAGAGAAATGTTCTGTTCCAGTCCTTCTCGGACAATCCCCTTTATCTGATAAGAATTTCGACAGTGGCCCGACAGTGGTTCAATGGCGATTGCAAACAGCAGTGGTGACAAAGGCCATCCTTGTCTGGTGCCACATTTTAGTTTAAAGTAGTCTGAACAAATGTTGTTAATACAGACTGAGGCTTCTGGACTGGTATACATTAGTTTGATCTATGCACAAATATTCGGGCCAAACCCAAATTTCTCCAATGTAGTGAAAAGGTAGTTCCATTCAACCATATCAAATGCTTTTTCTGCATCCAACGATAATAATATCTCTGGGGTGTTTGACTTTGCTGGTGAATATATTACATTAAACAGGAGTCGAAGATTGGAAGATATGTGTCGGCCTTTAATAAATCCAGTTTGATCCTGTGATATTACCGAGGGCAGCACTTTCTCCATCCTTCTAGCTATAATTTTTGAGAGTATCTTAACATCATTATTCAGGAGTGAAATTGGTCTGTATGATGCACATTGTAACAAGTCCTTATTTTGTTTAGGAAAGACGGTGATTAATGCTTGACGAAAAGTTTGAGGTAGAATTTGATTGTATCTAGCTTCTGTAAATGTTGCCAATAAGAGGGGAGCTAGCTGAGTGGAGAATTTCTTATAAAATTCTATAGGGTAGCAATCAGGGCCTGCTGATTTCCCGCCTTGAAGTGACTTTATAGCATCTAGTAATTCTGATAGGTTCAGAGGTTTATCCAGTTCCTCAGCACTAAAAGTATCTATTTGTGGTATCTGTAATGTATCCAGAAATGCATTAGATTGTGTGTTGTCTTCTTTAAACTCAGTAGAATATAAGGTTTTATAGTAGTCTCTAAATGTGTGCATTATATTTTTATGGTCAATGATTTTGTCTCCATTAGTGTTGGTGATTACCGGGATTGCATTGCGAACTTCTTGCTTGTGGATTTGTTGAGCTTAAAGCTTATTAGCTTTCTCTCTGTGTTCGTAGTAATGATGTCTTGATTTATAAATAAGTTGTTCAGTTTCTTTAGTTGTCAAGATGTTGAGTTCTGTATGCAGAGCCTGCCTTTTCCTATGAAGAGCTTCACTTGGACGCCTGGCTTGTTCTTCATCTATTCTAGTAATTTCGCTTCTTAGCTCTGACACTTTCTTGGTTTCTAATTTATTTCTGTGGGAAAGATATGAAATAATCTGTCCTCTTAAGAAGGCCTTTAGAGTTTCCCAGAGTGTTCCTGTAGAGACCTCTGAGGGTGTGTTTGTCTCTAGGAAGAAGCTAATTTGTTTGGATATAAATTCTGTACAGTTCTCGTCTGTTAATAGAAGTGGGTTAAGGCGCCATCTGCGAGGGGAGTGTGGGGGACATAATGATTTTAGCTCCAAAACTAGAGGTGCATGATCGGACATAACAATTGTGTCGTATTTACAAGATTTAATCGTAGGCAAAAAATTATTATCTATAAAGAAATAATCAATTTTTGAGTAGCTATGATGCACTGGTGAGTAGAACGAATATGTTCTTGAGTTTGGGTTTAGAAACCTCCAGGGGTCTGATAAGTTGTGGTCAGTTAAAAACTGTGTAATTGTCTTTGCAGTGTTAGATGTCGTCCCCCCGTGGCAGGAGTCCTATCTAAGAGTGGATTTAAAACACAATTAAAATCCCCAGCCATTATAATTTTATTATGAGTGTTCACATTGGGAATGGATGCAAATAGATTTTGCATGAATTCCTTATCATCGACATTGGGTGCATAAACATTTATCAAAATCATTTTACATTTAAATAAATTGCCCATGACCATCACATATCTCCCTTCAGGATCCGATGCTACATCTGATGCTACAAATGGGACTGTTCTATGTATGAGAATTCCCACACCTCCTGTTTTCTTTGTAAAGCTAGAATGGAACATTTGGCCAGTCCAGTCTTTTTGTAGCCGGAATTGATCCTTGCTTAGTAAGTTGGTCTCCTGTAAAAATACTATTTTAGCGTTTAAGCCTGTTAGGTGAGAGCATACTTTCTTTCTCTTTAATTCGTGATTCAGGCCTTTAACATTCCAGCTCACAAAATTAACTGTCCCATCATGGAGACATTGATTCTGAATTTTTAATGTCATTTTATAGTCTTAACTGGTAGTGAGGCAGTTTTAATCTTAATTTCCAATTTCCCCTCAAGTTATTGCCATACAGCCTATTTTTGCGTTGATAGTTATAATTATAAGGATTAAAAGGATAGATTAGATATAGCCTTCTCTCCTTCTCTCCCCCCTTATCCCCCCCCCCCCCCCCCCCCCCATTTTGCCTCCCCACATGAGGCTAGACCCCACTTCACAATGTCCCAGTCCTCTGACATACCGAGAGACAGAGCACATCCAAAACAAAATAAGCCCCAACACACAGCGGCGTTTGAGAATTAAAAAGTAGAGATATTTATTGCAGCTAAAGTTTAAATTCTATCTGCCAAAATTATAATCATTAACAGTCTTTAGATAGATAGATAGATAGATAGATAGATAGATAGATAGATAGATAGATAGATAGATAGATAGATAGATAGATAGATAGATAGATAGATAGATAGATAGATAGATAGATAGATAGATAGATAGATAGATACTTTAAGCTTAAAATATAATCTTCAGCAAATTTAAAATAATAAGATAATAAAATAATGAACCCTGGGAATGGTGTTGAAAAGTGGTCTAGGAAAAGCAAAGTAAATCCTAATGCAATAATAGAAATAATAATAAACCAAGGGTATGATGTAAAACAGTCTCCTTTAGGGAAGTAAAAACAAAAAAACAAAAAAAAAACCCTACTTTAATTACATCCAAACACTCACGTCTATAACTTCCACACACTCACGTCTATAACAGTAATTAAAACAAAAACTTATAGCGTCCAAGTAAAGAAAAGGATGTATGATTATAATACCCATATCTTTACAAGTGGATCAGACAGCAGGTGATAGCTCCTTGCCATGCCATGACAGGATACGGCTCATTATTGTCTTTCAAAAGAGTGTCGGGAACATCTTCTTTAATTCCTTTTCAACTTCCTCCTTGCTTGTAAATACATAAAATTGGCCATGAACTTCCACTTTCAGTTTGGCGGGATACAAGAGGCTGTATTTGATATCGGCTTTCCGTAACAGCTGTTTAATATTGAAGAAGGCTGCCCGTTTTGCAGCAGACTTCCCTGAGAAGTCAGGGAAAATACGGATGAGGTTATTTTCAAATATAATCTCTTGCTTGTGTCTGAGAAGTGCCATCACATCAAGTTTACATCGTAGTCGCTCAAAGCAAACAATAAAAGAGCTAGGTTTAAAGGTGCTTGATCTGAGTATGCGATAAGCTGCTGCTATCTCGGTATCTGGTTTAAAGTCATCTCCAATTATTTTAGAGAGTAATTCTACTGCAAATTTCACTTTGTTTGTACTTTCGTGTTTCTCAGGTAGACTTTCAATTCTAATATTATTCCTTCTGCACCCATCCTCCAGGGCTACAAGTCTGTCTCTGAGTTTTTTGCATTTGGAATTCGAAGCTGTAGCTTTTTCATCGGCGTTTGATGCCAATTGTTCCGCTGTTTCAATTCGAATGAATGAATGCCAGTTTAACGTCATCCAGCTGATTGGTAACGTCATCCAGCTGACCGGCAAGTTTTTCAGTTTGGATCTATTTTCTTCAATGTGTTCCTCTATTTTCCCCACTATACCTTTAAAGGTCGATTCAAAACGATTAAATAGATGCATTTCCTGGTCTTTGTTATCCTTCTTAAGCCCCTTAAGCTCCTTCTTAAGCTCATTTATGGCTGTGGAGGTGGCAGTTGCCAGTGTTGTGATCATCTCTTTGAGTTCGGACAGGTCGCTTCGGCTTTCATGCTCCGCGGGAGGAATTGCCGGTTCTATTACAGCTGATGCTTCGGGCTCGCGGGGAGTACATGAGAGCACGTACTGCAGGGCCTTTTCTAGTTTCGATTGATCTTCTTCTGAAATCGGCGATCCATCATGAGCTGCATCACTTGCATCTTCGCTCCCATTTTTGCTCTTGACTGGAGACGATGCGGTGGAGCGAGGTCCTAGGAAGTCTGCACATTTGTCTACCAGTTCCAGGTCAGTCTCCGAGAGGCCGTACCTTGCACTTGGGCTTGATGTCTGTATAGACTTTGATGCAGTTTTAAGTTTCTTTTCCAGTTCTTTCTGACTTCTCTTCTTGTTACTCATGTTTATATACTGTAGTGGAAGCTCCTTGGATCGGGTAAATACAGGATATATCTAAATAATAAGAAATACGTGAGAAAATAAAGCCGCTGCTAACGGAGCTCCGCTTCATACGTCCATCTCCTGTAACGGACGAGACCAAGGACCTTTCTTAACTGCTTGCTGGTAAGATGCTTACTGTATGTGTGAAGATTGCCATTTAAAATAATGAGAAATAACTTTTCAAGCATTAGGGTCTAGCAATAAAATTAGAGAAATGCTTAGGTTGAATAGGCCCTTAGTTCAACAACAGTTTAAATATTAATCATGTTCTGCCCTCCATGTTTTATTCTTACAAAAAAAAGCACCTAATAGCTGATGCATGTGTGTAAAGATGCAATCTGCAGAAGCATCCATGTCAGATGACAAGGCCTTATAAGAAATAAGACGGACTCTTACAGAAAACAAAAAATAGGTTCAAAAACAAAAGTGGGTTCAAACTAGCCTTGATTTCTGTAATTCCACCCCAGGTCAAAAATTAAATCTTTACGAGGTCCATCATAACCTAGTTTCTTTAATACAAGGAAAAATTTAACTAAAGGTTACATAAAAATTATGAATAAGCCTGAAAGCTTCCTATGTTCTGACTCATTGACTTGTATACTTTCAGAATTAGAGGAAAAGCAAATAAAAACACTAATAATGCTTTAAGTCTCAATGTAAGACCAACTGAATACAAACATCAAGCTACTGTATATTAACTCTTAGATGTACCTTGAACTACTGGTGAGTACTACAAAGGGATGGGATAGAGCATACTTCCACAATAATGCAGAAAGAAGCAGAGAGAAATCCACAGTGGACAGGAAGCCATAGAAACTCCTCTTAGAATAACTGCCAGCATCATTACATGTACTTTGGCGATTCTGGAGCATTATTAAGGAAAATGAAGGATTATTTTCAGAACAACACTGTGATAACGTGGCAACGCTAGAGATGGGGACTGAAGGGCATCTAGGCCGAGTTATTTAGTGATACCTTTCCCAGGGAGGAAGAATTATGATTGGAAATATGGATTGAGAAGAAGCCTGTAAAATGTATTTTGTAAAATAAATATATTACATTTGAACATGAAATTGTGCTGGTGGGGTCATGTGTGGGGTTTGGGGCACACGAATGCCCCCTACAGTCCACTATATATATATTATTTATTATATAAAGAAATTCAAATATCAATTAAATAAACAAGGAAGTGACAAATGAGCACAAAGTCCAAGGTATAGAAAGCCAACAGAAACCTTGCCCACACTACCTCAATCCTCTACTTCTTTTCTATCACAAATCTGCCCTCTTTCCCCTCTTGTCACTGCTTCCACTGCCTTCCTGCCTATAGTTTGGTAGTCCTATTATAGACCAGGCCTCTCAGACAACTTGTATGCTCCTCACACTTTCAAGAAAACCCAAGTAAATGTGTGGCTGATTATTTGTCAATTATCAATCTCCCCTCAATTAACCCAGCCACAGGGGATGCACAAACCAGTGTGTGTCTTTGTGCCGGTCCCAAGCCCAGATAAATGGGGAGGGTTACGTCAGGAAGGGCATCCGGTGTAAAATTTTGCCAAATCAATATGTGGACAAAAATTCAAATTTCCGTACTGGATCGGTTGAGCCCCGGGTTAACAACGACCGCCACCAGTACTGTTAGTCAGCAGGGTGCTGGTGGAAATTGGGCTACTGTTGGCCGAAAAAGAAGAAGGAGAAGAAGAGGGGGAAGATGTGTCCGGAGGCAGGAGGAGAGGAGGAAGGTAAAGAGAGTGGAACTGAGGGTAGGAACTTTGAATGTTGGCAGTATGACTGGTAAGGAGAGAGAGTTAGAAGATATGATGGAGAGAAGGAAGGTTGATATATTGTGCGTCTAAGAGACTAAATGGAAGGGGAGTAAGGCCAGGTGGATCAGAGGTGGATTCAAATTGTTCTATCATGGTGTGGATAGGAGGAGAAATGGGGTAGGAGTTATTCTTAAGGAACAGTATGTCAAGAGTGTTCTGGAGGTGAAAAGAGTGTCAGACAGAGTAATGATTATGAAGCTGGAAATTGGAGGTGTGATGATGAATGTTGTTAGTGCATATGCCCCACAAATTGGGTGTGCAGTGGGTGAGAAAGAAGATTTTTGGAGTGAGCTGGATGAAGTGTGTACCCAAGTAAAGTTTTCACGTTGTCATTATGGGGTGTTGTGTGTAGAATTCTGAGTAAAAAAATCAATTTAATCCATTTTGGAATAAGGCTGTAACATAACAAAATGTGGAAAAAGTGATGTGCTGTGAATACTTTCTGAATGCACTGTATTTCTATTTGTACCTTGTTGAAATAACTAAACTTATGATAATTCTTGTTACATGGATATTTGCATTTTTTTTTGTCTGCTGCTGGGGCTAATCAAGCTCCTATCTACCTATGTTTATATTTCAATCTGAGGTGTCTCAGAGATTCATTTTTTGTTGTGGTGTATTTCAGTTATCCTGAGCACTGTATTGTTTTCTGGTTTGTTTTGAATTTTTGGTTTGTCTTTAGTTTCCAATTACTGGTTTACAGATGGGAGTTGTTCGCTGTGGGTTACCTTTTTGGGGAAACTCTTTTTTCCTTATTTTTGCCTTTCATCTTCTATTGCTTGTTTACTCATCCATGTTTTAATACATTATTTATATTTGAGGAACGTTGGTTTGTTTATTTAACCCACAGGGTTATGGTTATCCAATCCTCCGGCTAGGACGTTGGATATCTCTGGGTCCACAGTCCTTGAGGCTGATCCTCCAATTAGCTGTGAACCACCCAATCTCACTGAGATTGCACAGGTGGTGAACCAGCTGAGGGGGTGAAAGGCTGCAGGGATCTGTGGTATCCGGGGTGAACTTCTCCAGGCTGGTGGTAAGGCTGTCCTCCTGGCATTGCAAGCAATCTTTGCTTCCATTTGGGAGACTGGCATCATCCCAACTGACTGGAAAATGGGATTTGTCATCCCTATATGGAAAGAGAAGGGTGATCGCCTGGATTGCAGCAACTACAGGGGATAACACTACTCTCGGTGCCGGGTAAGGTCCTAGCTAGGGTCGTGATCCATAATCACTTGCTCATCTACCAGTGACTGGAACAGTCTGGTTTTACGCCTAAGAAGTCTACCATCGACCGCATCCTGGCACTGAGGGTTCTCATGGAGCGCAAACGCGAATATCCGCAGAGTTTCTTTACAGCCTTTGTCAATTTTTGCAAAGCGTTCAACTCAGTTGATCGAGGTGCCCTGTGGGACATCCTTAGGGTTCGTGGGATCCCCCGAGGTTGCTGGATATCATGGCTGGCCTGTACACTGGTACTGTGAGGCAGGATCTCTGCGTTTTTCCCAGTTGATTCTGGGGTTCGTCAGGGGTGTGTTCTTGCTCCTACTCTGTTCAATGCTTATATGGACTGGGTGTTGGACAAGGTCTTGGGGTCCAGCAGCTGTGGGGCATCTGTTGGTGAAGCAAGATTCATGGATCTTGACTTTGCTGACGATGCTGTGATCTTTGCGGAGTCAATGGAGGCTCTGATCAGGGCACTCGAGAGACAGAGCGAGGAGTCTGAGTGTCTGGACTTGCAAGTATCCTGGATAAAAACCAAGATCCAGGCTTTTAATGACCTATTGGGCACAGCCATCAGCAGTGTGTCTGCCTGTGGAGAGAGGGTCGACCTTGTTGAGAGGTTTACTTACCTTGGCAGTGACATCCATGTCTCTGGTGACTCTTCCTGTGAAGTCAGTAGATGGATTGGGAGAGCATGGGGGGTCATGAGGTCGCTGGAAAGGGGTGTGTGGCGTTCCCGATATCTATGCAAAAGGACAAAGATCCAAGTCTTTAGAGTCCTGGAGCTTCCTGTCTTACTATATGGTTGTGAGACACAGACGCTATCCAGTGACCTGAGATGAAAACTGGACTCCTTTGGTACTGTGTCTCTCCAGAAAATCCTTGGGTACCGTTGGTTTGACTTTGTGTCAAATGAGCAGTTGCTCATGGAGTCCCGAATGAGGCACATTACCTGCATTGTGAGGGAGCGTCAGTTACGGCACTATGGCCATGTGGCGCGTTTCCTCTAGGGTGATCTGGCTCTTAAGATCCTCATTGTTGGGGACCCAAGTGGCTGGACCAGACCAAGGGGTCGCCCATGTAACACCTGGTTGCGGCAGATAGAGGGTTCATTTCCAGAGGGTAGGACTGTCTGGGGGATGCCAATTGGGATCCTGAGCCGTTTCGACGTGTAGTGGGTGTGGTAACGCACTGTACCAGTGCATGCTCCCCAACTTGACTTGACTTGTTTTGGTTATCCTCTAGCTTGATGGGTATTTTTGTGCATATTGAGCATTTTTAAGTATTTAAAGTGTGAAAAGAGATCAAGCATTGCTTATTATATAAAGATATTATAAAATAGAATGGACACATTTGTTGGTAACCCTAGAAAAGATCATACATAACTGGATTAGTGTTATGTCTCAAATGAGCTGTAGGCACAAAGCAGGGCAACTTTCCATACCAAGTTCCACACACAAACATATGCACATACCCACTCACACTGTGAGGGATCATCACTTAACCTGTGGGAGGAAATGGACATATGAAATACCCAATCAAACAATGGGAAAAAGTGCAGATCTGGCAACTAGCTTAATCATACGCTTTTACATCTCTTGCAGAGCTCGCCATTTTCATTAAAAAGCAGCAGAGAGATGAAGCCTATGCTTGCAGAACCAAGTGCAATGCAGGAAGAAAGGAAGATTATCTCACACACACTCCCACAATCTGGCATACCAGAGCAATTAGGGGGTGCCTGGTTAAGCTAAAATGTGTTACATCTCTGCCAGGACCCCTCCCCTGACAGGGGTTCAAAGTCATTGTTTTCTGTCTTTTTAGTTTATTTTTGAGTTCTTAATGATACTTTCATTTATTGCTTGCTTTGTTTTATATGGCACTGCTGTGTTCCAGGTGTTTTGGGGTGGTTCCTCAAAGGCAGGACCAGATGCCCATCACCACTATGTACTACCCTCCACCTTATAAATCCAGAGGGTCTTCCACAGTTCCTGCTGGATCATTTCAAATGCACTTGGGAGTTTTAGTGAGTTACTGTCTTTCTACTGTGCTTATTGTAAATGATTGGATATTCAATGTGTTTGCTATGTCTTTGGATTCATGTGTTAGCATTTTGCTTCAAGTTGAATAGCCTCAGCATTTTATGGTAACTCCATTTGGTGTCTTTGTACTCTATGGAGCTTCATTCTTGTTGAAGAGCATTTTTGTGAGAATAAACCTTTTATTTTATAAAGGTTCTGTGTGGTGCTTTTTGCATCCAGCTGGGTTACTTGATGGGAATTCCCCACAACGAGTGGGCATTTATGGAAATGCTTTTGGAACTTGTGTGCTTTGGAACTCCAAATCATAATGAAAAAAATGAATTATGGTGTGTTTGAAAGGGAACAAAGGTGTCCACAGAAAACCCACATGAACAGAGTGTGATCTCCACATAGATTGCCCCTTTATCATTGAGCAGAAGGACTAATCACCCCTTTGCTTTTATAACATGAACAGGATCACTTATAGGTCATTTGTAAAAAACATTACAAACATATTCAAAGGTAACAGCAAATCTCTTACAAGCAGACTTCTTATACACATTGAAAGATTGGTGTACAGTGCTATTCTTCTTTGTGTATTGCTGAACAAGAGGATTTTGTTTTCTGCCACAATGTTGCTAGTACCAACCTTAAAAATGTCAAGAACCCTAACCCTAAGAGGGGGCAGAATGCAGAATATTGTGCTACACCCGATTGCTTCATCTGACCTCAGAACTTCTATTTAGAATTTCCTGCCCTGGTGTTAGCTAAATCATGCTCTTCCATTTAATATCTGCTTTTAAAAATAA
The DNA here is from genome assembly GCF_900747795.2 of Erpetoichthys calabaricus. NCBI lineage: Eukaryota > Metazoa > Chordata > Cladistia > Polypteriformes > Polypteridae > Erpetoichthys > Erpetoichthys calabaricus. The sequence goes on from NC_041409.2 coordinate 53,839,162, forward strand.
AAAGAAACTTTTTGTTTTGTTTAAGTTGCCAAAAGTAAAAAAAATGTGAACAAAACAAGAAAAAGATTAAAGGAAAACGTAATTTCTGATGCTTTTATCACATCAAAAGAGCTCTTCTAAGAAGCCAGCAGGGGTCCTTGGGGACAATCAAAAGTTTCCTGGCACGGCTGGCTGGACATGTGGGCATCACTCTGCGGACATCAAAGAGACCAAACCTCTCAAATTAGGGACTGATTTACAGAGGGAAGTTATAGTTTGTTAAGAGCATACATTTGTTTTTTTAGATGAAGCAGGGAGCTGCTGAAAAGATAAAAATGAACTGACATTTGGATGACATTACAAACGTGTAATTCATCATTATGCTGAAGAGCACTCTTTTTTTTTATAACCAATTTCAGACTATTAAAGTAAAAAAAAATACAAACAATAACACAATATCTTCTGTGGTTTTTCACACTCATCTCAGTGCCTATAATTTGCACTTACTGACTCAGATGGTTCTGCAGGTTTTGCACCTTCTTAAGTCACTGCCTCAAGCCAAAAGCACAGGAAAATGACAGATTTTAAAAGTAACCTTAAGACAAGTTGGCAGAGATGTGGGGAAATATGCCTGACATATGGAACTAAACTACATTTATGTTTTAGCCATACATCTAAATTATCTGATAGACTACATGTTATTTTACAGTGCCTTGAAAACATATTCGGCACCCAAAACTATTTTCACATCTTATTGTCTCAGATTTCTATCTTACAATATATTAAACTAAGAATTTGTCCATCTGATCTACAAAACTGTGTGTATCAAGGCAAATAAAAACACACAAATTGAAAACCTTTTAACAATTTACTAAAAGGAATACTGCAAACTGAGTCAGACACATTGGAAAAAGTATTCATACCCTTTTAAAATCTAAGGCTCTCTTTGGTTAAGTGCCAAATTCTAATGCCCAGGCTAGGTATTCTTAAACCTTTTTTTTTCTTGTGACCCAATCCCGCCCTTCTTAGTTTGTGCTAAACCCAGTCCATGACTAGAGTCCAATCGGGATGCTGGGATTGCTGTTGTCCCCCTTGGAGAATTGTCGCTGGCAGTCGTTTCGCCTTTGGGAAATCACCCTTGACAGTAATAGCATGTATGAGTGCATAGCGTCTGTTTTGTCTTGGTACAGTAATATGTTACTCTACTTTACCCTTTTGTATTATTAATATGTAGCCTTTGTCCGAATGCCTCAAATCTCACAGACTTTCCACTGTTTATAAGGTATTATCCCATATAACTTCTCCCCACCTTCCCTTCTACATGTATAACCTCAGGCAATTAGGTGTAGTAAAAGACAAGCAGGAGTTAAGTTACAATTTAAACAATGTATTATTGATAATATTCATTAATAATGACAATATGCAAAGTACATTTGAATATTGGCAACCATACAACCTGATAAATGGTGATGTGTAGTTTCAGGAGGCACACAGACTTGTTAGTTACTTATAATGTCTCTAGTTAAGGCACCATTTTGTGGTCATCTTTCTTCAGAACAGGCCGCATGCCTGTCTCAATATGGCTGCCGAGCTGTGCTCTTCATTGTGTTGTCCTTGTCAGTTCATGGTGTGAGATGCTTCTTCATCAGAGGTTAGTAAGAGAGAGAGTGTGAGGTAAGCAAGCAAATTTATAGGTTTTCTGTCCAACCCCTACAGTCAATAGGGCGTCATGGTACTTAAAGGCTTTTGATACAAGCCAGTTCCAAACAGCCATACTCCAGACCAATGGAGGAATAGAACACCTTCACAAATAAAGACATACAAAATATTTATCAACTTGTATGCAAAATATCACATCACAACAGCATCATCCTTGATGAGGAAGTTGGGTATTTGGTGTGTTTGACTCCTTGGAAAATCGTTAATGACACCATGGCGGAGCAATGTCAATTGATTAAACAACATGTGGCAAACTATCGCAAGACACTTCGTAAACTGTATGCGACCCATTACCAATAAATGAAACGTGAGTCATGACCCAACATTGGCAAATGACAGCTAGGTCAGAGCATTTTTTATTGTTCTTTATTTCACCTTATACAACTTCTTGTATTAGGAATTTGTTAGTTTTCGCATACCCCTTGGGATCAGAGTGCAGGGTCAGCCATTGTACAGCGCCCCTGGAGCAATTACAGGTTAAGGGTCTTGCTCAAGGGCCCAGCAGAGTAGGATCTCTTTTGGCAGTGACAAGGATTTGAACCGGCAACCTTTGGGATACCAGCGCAGATCCTTAGCCTCAGAGCCACCACTCCACCCTAACAAAAGGCAGTTCTTGTGTGGTGTTCTTAGTATGGTTACTACAAATCAAAAGTGGTCCAAATTCAGGACAACCAACGAACCAATGAAAGAGTCATGGTTGTCCAAGGTTCATTGATGCACATGGGGAGTGAAGTTTAGCCTGTCTGGTTTGATTCCAAAGAAGTGCTATTGTAGCACAAATTGCAAATTGCTGAAAAATGTAATGCTGGGCATGGAGGAACTGTGTCAGAACACATAGTGCATTGCATTGTGCTGCGTAACAACAAACTGGCATAGCGTCAGACCTGGATGATGAAGTAATGAAAGAAGGTGGTGTGGTGAGATGAATCACATTTTCTTTTAGATCATGTGGACAGGCAGGTCCATGTGCCTCATTTACATGGGGAAAAGATTTTAACAGGAAGTACTATGTGAAAAATGTAAGCCGGCTGAGGCAGGGTGATGCTCTGGTTAATGTTCTCCCGAGAAGCCTTGGGTTATTACTTTCACATGTAGCACCTAATTAAAGATTATTGTCCACCTCACAGCTTAGAGGACTTAAAGGAACCTTGACGAATTTGATTGAAATTTGGTGACATTAAAGAAAAAAGAAAATTAGCCAACAAGTTTTTATTTATTTTTTTTATTTCTCGATACTTGTCAGTATTAATGCTGTAGCAAGTGGAGTATTCTTAGGCAGAACGTACCGTTTTTGTTGTAGTACTCACAAGTTCTCACTCTGCGAAGTGGGACTTGCATTTACAAGCTATACTTGTAATTGTGCAGAGAAATGGGGTTGGCAACAAGTAAAGAAGGGCAGCTGCCCTGCACAAAGACAAAAAAAAATACCTGTGGGTTGTGAGCTATTTGAAAATTAAATGAATGAAGAAAAGTTAGGCAAATAGGACATAGTTAGAAAGTCCCTGTTCTGTTGCCTTCTTCTCAGAGGTGTGACCAGAACATCATGTGTGGGTAGGCATTTGGCTTGTCTGGGGGGGCAAAAAATATCCATCCATCCCCATTTTTGTAGGGGGGGTCAAATAATAATAACAACATAGTTTTATATACTGCGGTGGGTTGGCACCCTGCCCGGGATTGGTTCCCTGCCTTGTGCCCTGTGTTGGCTGGGATTGGCTCCAGCAGACCCCCGTGACCCTGTGTTCGGATTCAGCGGGTTGGAAAATGGATGGATGGATAGTTTTATATAACATATAAAAGCAAAAATTGAGGCATAAATCATAACCTATTGTTCAATAAAATTAACAGAGGCAATGGAACTTGTATTATTATTTTTTGTGAACAAATACAGAACTACATCTACAAGGTAAATATCAATAAAGTCAAATGTATACAACCTATGAGAGCAAGAACAGAAATGTGGCTTATTGTAGTCATGGGAGGCTATAGGACATCAGTTTCCAGTGTTTAACCTGGATATTATCTACAGGACCAGTCTGCGGTTACTCTTGGCAAATTCTGAAATAAATTCACTCATGTCTAGATTTTCTGTGATGTTTTCTCTTGTGCCAGAATGACTAAATTTATCTTCCTTGAATGCAGCATTGTTCGGCGGAGTGGAGTGAGAATGCGGTTCAAAGTAGAGAAAGAGCTTTCGCATGCAGCTGAAGACACACCAATGATGAGTGCTGTGATGCAGACATGGCTCTGACGTGCGGGATACTAGACGCGTGTTTGTGGAAGCCGCCACTGTCTTTTTCTAGAGCTTTTTTCCAATTAGTGTAGCCGTGTTTGGTGAATATGTCCTCGTGGTCCGAATTGGAAACACTAAATATGTGGCAGGCAAAGCAAAAGCTGCCATCACGGACAACAGAATATTCAAGCCATGGTCGAGTCTGATACCAGCTTGCACTAAAACATCTGAGTGTCTTTCCGAATGCGCGCTTGGGATAATTAATTAAAATGGGCTGGGATGAGCTATCCATATTTAAGTCAGGCAGAACAGACTGTATATTTTGTTGAAGGCAGAGGTTTGGAGTACCCGACACGGGTGCAGAGCTGGAGGATTGTGTAGGCTTATCTACATCTTTTGGAGTTTCAGTTCCCGACGTGGGTGCGCTGTGCTCCGTGTTGGTAGCAGCGGTGCTGGGCTCAACCGTGGAGCCAGCAGCTTGCGGAGGGACAGAGGTTGAAGATGTCTGCTTTTTAATAAGCCACCTATTCATAGCCTTTGGTGTTATCAACCAGAAAATAAAAGAAGAATGGAATGTATATGCTGTTTTAATTAAAGAATGCGGTCAACAAGTTCAAAACGTGCTGCAAAATGTGCTGCGAAGTGAACTGTGAGCAGCACGGTGCCTGTCTAGTGGAGGAGACACTGATGGATACGCCTCACATTCAAACGGGCCGATTGGAAAGCAACTCAGTTTTGAAAATCAAATGTTATTCTTCTCCAGGGTTTTCATTGGACAGACAGAGCATTTCACAGGGAGGGCACAGCTTGTCTCTGGGGGGGCAGTGCCCAACCCAGCCCCCCGTGGTTACGCCTCTGCTTCTTCTTACTTCTCGTGATGTGGTATAAAATACATACAAAGTCAAGGCAGATGAGACTGTCGAGCACGCTTCTATACAGGTCACGTCAGGTTGGGAAGCATGCGCTGGTACAACGTGTTGCTGTACCCACCAAACGACGAAGCATGTGGTCCAGCCCCACTCTGCTGGAAATGACCATCTATCTTCTGCAGCCAAGTGTTACGTGGGTGTCCCCTTGGCCTGGTCCAGCCACTCTGGCCCACAACAAAGAGGATGCTGTGAGCTGAATTAATCTCTGGGAATCGTGCCACATGGCTGTAATGCCGTAACTGACGCTCCCTCACAATGCAGGTAATGTGCCTCATTTGGGACTCCATGAGCAACTGCTCATTCGACACAAAGTCAAACCAGCAGTACCCAAGGATTCTCCTAAGAGACACAGTACCAAAGCAGTTTAGTCTTCATCTCAGGTCATTGAAGAACATCCATGTCTCACAAACATATAGCAAGACAGGAAGACCGAGGACTCTAAAGACTTGGACTTTTGTCCTTTTGTAAAGATATCTGGTGCACCACACACCCCTTTCCAATGACCTCATGACCCTCCATGCTTTCCCAATCCGTCTACTGACTTCATAGAAATAGTCACCAGAGACACGAATGTCACTGCTGAGGTAAGTAAACCTCTCGACAAGTCAACACTCTCTCCACAGACAGACACAATGCTGATGACTGTGCCTAAGAGGTCATTAAAAGCCTGGATCTTGAGTTTTTATTCGCAGGTCAGACACCTCAGTCAGTCTCTCATGAGCTCCAATCAGCACCTCCACCGACTCCGCAAAGATCACAGCATCATCGTCAAAGTCAAAATCAGTTAGTCTTTCTTCACCAACAGATGCTCCAAAGACACTGGACTGGAATATATACATATATTCTGTATATGTACTTCAAATTGCTCCTTGATGGAGAAGCATGCAATGTTGCAGAGAACTAGGGTGTCCTTTTGAGGATCAGACCGCAATTTCTAATTATGCTCCAGACTGGCAAAACAGAAACAGAGTGCTGCTTCAAGAGCAGCACAAAAAGATAGACCAATGTAGGATACAACAAAATCTATAACACAGGACAGTAGCTCTCAATCTGAGGTGCACTCACTTAGAGGTACATGAGGCAGCAAAAAAAAAAATATATATATATATATATCAGGAGCATCAATCGCAACAGAGAAACAAAGACAAGTGGCACTTACATGTCAAGAAGCGCTTCCAAGAGGTTTAATATAATAAAGTGGGAGAATCCCATTGTGCTATTAGTGCAAACACAAAACGGCATACAAGCCCACTTCAAGCCTTGGGTACAACGCAAGCCAGAAACAATGTCATGTGCCTTGGTCAGTTTAAACGTTTGAACATCAAACTAAAGGGGTCCTCCAAGGACAGAACATAGGGAAGGTTGATATTATACATAGTGAACGATATTATTTCTTGTCACCTATTCTTTCCTGAACAGTGTTTAAAGTGCTCAGTTCATTACACGAGTCAAGTAAATGTGTACCCTGTAAACATTAATGCTGTACATAGTAGGTTAAATTAAACCATAATTCAGCATATATTGCTTTTGATTTAAACCTATTAAAACTTTGAAACAGTACAAGATTACAAATCAAAGTGTTATATTCAAATCTGATAAAAGCTACATTTCAACAAGATGTGTTACAGGGTGTAATTATTATTATACCCAACATGTAGATAGAAAGAATAATGATCATGTCTGAATTCAAAAGAATATCAATTCCTCTAAAACTGTGCTTGGGTTCGAATCCCCAACTTCTCCAATGCTTATGACAGGTGGAGTGGTGGCTCTGAGGCTAGGGATCTGCACTGGCAATCGGAAGGTTACTGGTTTGAATCCTGTAAATGTCAAAAGATACTCTGCTCTGTTGGGCCCTTGAGCAAAGCCCTTAACCTGCAATTGCTGAGTGCTTTGAGTAGTGAGAAAAGCACTATATAAATGCAAAGAATTATTATTATTACAATGACCATCACCAAAAGTCAACTCACTAGGAAAGGCAAGAATTCATCTATAGCAGGGATGTTTTACTCTTGTGCAATTGTATGAGGCATGTTCTAGAGAGTAACACATTCCATTAAACTAATAATATTAGGTCCCTTGTGGCGGAGAGAAGTATTATATGCAGAAAAGTACCCAGTTACTAGCATGGTACTTCTGATACGTCAGATTAACCCTCAACACTATAACGGAAAGCCCATGGTCTTAGGAAATTTCCTGGGTAAAGCCAGTAAAACGGCTAGTAAACTTATAAGGACAAATCCTCCTCTCTCGCAGAAATCTAACAGCATGTTTGAGACTTCCCAAAAAACACACCAAAATGAAGACAACACAGTTTTCAAAACAAGTCCGGATATATACTGTAATTAGACAGAAGCACAGACCAGGGGGAAGGTGACAAAAGCATCTCAAAGGCACTGAACAGACATAGGAACTCAGTGCAGCCCATCATACAGAAGTGGAACAAATAGGAAACTACAGCCATAATGTTCAGATAAGAGCAGTCACCAGAAAAGAATGGCACTTACAGGAATTCTTCTGTGACCGCAATTATAACTCTTGCAGATTGCAGTGACTGCGACTGGAGAAGATGTTCACAGCTCAACAATCTCCAATGCAAGCACAAAAAAGGGTTTCTTTGAAAGTGTGGCAAAGAAGAAGCCCTTAGCTGAAAAAATAAATTAACCAAAAAAAAAAAATCTTATATATATATATATATATATATATATATATATATATATATATATATATATATATACACACACACACATACATATACATATATACACTCTGGGGGTTCCCCCCTGCTCGCCAACAAAAAAGCCCCCCATAGGCCTGTGCTACGTGCCAGCCACTTCGCATCTCCGTCGCTCATGTTATGAAGAGGGAGGCTGAACACATGCCAAGGAGATGCGGTCGCTCCTCCGAAACCCCTTTTAAACAGTGATATAATAGGAAACAAATAGTTTTGTTTTTTTTACCTCCTCTTTGCTCGATCAGTTGCTGGGCCATGTGATCTGCATCTCGCATGGTGTTTTGAACATTTAAAAGCCTGTACAGCAGGTGTCCTACTCTTTGTCTTTTATTTTGGGCCCCAGGCATGGTTAAATCTCTTGGCACAAAGTCTTGTCTCGTGGGATGTGAGTTCTTGATATTTTTTAGTTTATAATTTAAAAACATAAGAATATGAAAATCTAACAACATCTGAAAAGAATGATACCAAACATATATATAAAGGTTTTAAAATAAGCTGGATTTAAAGCGTGACAAAAAAGTCACATAAAATTGTTGCACTTTTAGGCTTAGGAATTTATATATATATATATATATATATATAGAGAGAGAGAGAGAGAGAGAGAGAGAGAGAGAGAGAGAGAGAGAGAGTAGATTTTATATATACATACTGTATATATCTATACATATACACACACACACATATATATATATATATATATATATATATATACATATACAAACATATATATATATATATATATATATATATATATATATATATATATATATATATATATATATATATATTGTGAGCTGCGAAGCTGATCGCACCCCCAGAAGTTACAGACGCCCCTGGGAAAACCCCTAAGAAACTTAGACAGATTACCTTCACATTCCTCCTTTCCCTTCTAGCCGGCTCTGTCGCGTAATTTGCCTCTCATGTGGTATTCCGCCTTCTTAAAAAGCCTGCACGGGCTTCTCTCAGTTTGTTAAATTGATTATCTCTCCTTCTCTCTCTCAGACCTCTCCTGCTCCAGGCACGTATTCCGAAGAAGAAGAAGAAGAAGTCCAAGGTTACTTTTAAATGTCAAGCGGAGGTGTTAACTCTTTCCTTTCAAGGAGCAAGTTTGAGAGATAAATGTTTGTTTGCAGTGTTTGAAAAAAATTCCAGTCTCTTCAACTTCCTCTGGTTTTTCTGTGCAATTTTGTGACCCAAGAGTGACAAGTGGTACAAGGAGTGGTTGCACAGATGGATGCCCAGTTGGAAGCCGAATACCATTTTCAACTCGCCCAAAATGTTCCGTTCCCTTACGATGCAGAAGATGATTTAACTCCCGAGCGTCCTCCAAGTGTCCGACCTCCAAGGTTCCGTCGAAGAGATGTACCACAACAGTATGTTCCGCCTCCAAGAGCTACTCCGGTCCCTCAACAGTATCTTTCGCCTCCACCACCACCTCCTCCGCAAAATGATAGGCAGGTTGATCCTCTGCCTCTCCAAAATGATAGACAAGTTGTTCCTCTGCCTCCGCTTCCGGACAATGCCAAGAATGTGCTGACGAAGATGGGTCCGTCTGATGACGCAGAGATGTTTCTTTTGGCTTTTGAGCAAGTGGCGACTTTGTTGGGATGGGATAAACGTCATTGGGCTGTTATCGTCACCCCGTTTTTATCTGGTGACGCTCTTCTTTCATTATGAAATGTACCTGCCAATAAGCTTGGCGATTATGGGTTCTTGAAGGACCAAATTGTTCTGCGTAAAGCCACGACATTTTTGTCTAAAGGTTTTGCACTTTACGACTGGAGACTGAATATGGACGGTTCCATCCGTGCACAAATACAAGATTTGATTCATAAAGTGCATTGCTGGTTCGAGGGAGATAAGATGGAGCGCATCGTGGAAAAGGTTGTTATGAACATAGTGCTGTTCGGGATATCTGCACCTCTCCGAGATGAGTTTCTTCGTCACAATCTTGAATCACTGGCGGTTATGTCTCAACGGTTGGAAGGCTCGCAGACCGCTTGGAAAACAGGTGGTGGATACGGTTCTCTGTATGCTATGTTACAACCTCCGAGGGACCGCCACGGACATCCTCGTCAACTTGACCGTGGTCCAGAATGTCATCAGCTATCAGCAACTGATCCTCGGATTTCGTTGGGAAGGCCTCCCGGGAATGCAGTTGGTGCAGTTACGAATGAGATGCCTGGACGTCGCCGAGGATATTTCGGCGGTGGCGCTGAACGAAGATGTTTCCGGTGCGACCAACCGGGTCACTTGGTGAGAGACTGCCGCCTGTCTCCAGCTCAATCAATGGAAGTTGGCGCAGCGGAGGTTTGTTGCTCGAATATTCTGGATCCGTCGAAAAAGAAAGATGGCTTATTTTTCTCGGTGAAGTTCGGGGGCCGGGAGGTGACAGCGTTATTGGACTCAGGCAGTGACCTTTGTATGGTCAGACGTGACTGTCTTGATGACAGTTACCATAGTAATACTGAGACTGTAAAAATACGTTGTGTACATGGAGATGTTAAAGACTATGAGATATTACTTCTTCCTTTAACTTATAAGGGTCGTCACTTTAAAGTTTGGTCTGCTGTTTCTGACTCATCGCCTTGGCCTCTGCTGATAGGCAGAAGGAATACCCTTTTTCCTAAACTAATGGCTGAACATCGCTCATCAGTAAACGATTCACCTATTGAATTTAGTCGGGGGGGGGGGGGAGAAGGAGAACTGGTGGCGGTTGGGAAAAATCTAGAACCCCAATTAGATATTGAACCCGATCTCTCCAGTGAGTCTGGGGGAGACACCCCCCCCACAATTTCTCAGAATGGCAAGGCCCTTCCACATCCTCTCAGATTGTGAATGTCTCAGAACCCAAACCGAGTACTAGCCAGCAGCCGGATTTTGTGCGCTTGCAGCGTGCTGATGGCTCATTAGAATATGCATTTAAAGAGGCTCACACTGCTAGTGACTCCTATTACCAAGAGCGCGATGCCGGGAGCTTGAAAACACGACATTTTCTAGAGAAAGACGGTTGTCTTTTCAGAGTGATTACAGACCATTTGATGGGGGAATTTATTGAGCAGCTAGTGGTACCTGAGGGGCACAGGGAAATTCTTTTGCAGCTGGCCCACTCTCACATCTTGGGAGGGTATCAGGGAGCTGATAAGACCAGAGAGCGGTTATCAAAACGATTTTATTGGCTGAACATGGGAAAGGATGTTGAACGGTTCTGTACTTCATGTCCTGACTGTCAGATTGTCTCCGCTTATAAGCCCCCTCGGGCTCCCCTTTCCCCTATGCCTATTTTGGATGTCCCATTTCAGAGGGTGGGATTAGATATTGTAGGCCCTTTACCTAAGACTAAAAATGGTTTCCAATATATGCTGGTGTTAGTTGATTATGCAACGCGATATCCAGAAGTAGCTGCTTTGAAAAAGGCCAACTCCTCCGCAGTAGCCAAAGCTCTGTGCGTGATTTTTACTCGTATTGGCATTCCTAGGGAAATTTTGACTTACCAAGACACACCTTTTACTTCTCGTGTGATGAAACAATTATGTAAAAGATTCGCTATTAAGAAATTGGGCACCACTGTTTACCATCCTCAGACTAATGGTTTGACTGAACGGTTTAACAAAACCTTAAAACAAATGATCAGAAGAGTTGCTCATAATGATCCCACAACTTGGGACACTGTCCTGCCTTTTGTTTTGTTCGCGGTGCGGGAATCACCGCAAGCATCCACTGGTTTGAGTCCGTTTGAGTTGTTATTTGGCAGGCGCCCAAGAGACATCCTCGATATTTTGGATGAGAAGAATGGATAGGACATGAAACAACATCTCTCGGGGAGAGTTTTGCAGAGCAGGTAATTTCCTTGCAAGATAGAATTTCTAGAATTTCTTCTTTTGCTGTGGAGCATTAACAGCGAGAACAGGAAACACAAAAACGTTTTTACAATAGACGCAGTCAGCTTTGCGAATTCAAACCCGGCGATCGTGTTTTAGTACTGGTACCATGTGACCCGCACAAATTCTTAGCTAAATGGCAGGGCCCAGCAGTTATCGAGGAGCGTATGGTACCAGTAAACTACAAGGTTAGAATACCAGGCCAAATTTTACACATTAATCTCTTAAAGAAATGGCACACTTCCTTGGCTGCTGTTTCTCAAACTGATGTTGTCATTGGTAACGATTTGACTGATTCACAAAAGACAGAGTTATTAAACTTGATAGAACAGAACACTGATGTTTTTTCAGACTTGCCAGCCGTCACTAGTTTAGCAGAACATAAAATCACCACTGAACCCGGTGTTCGAGTGCAGATGCGGCCATTTCGAATCCCGGAAACACGAAGAAATATTGTGTGCGAAGAAGTCAAGAAGATGCTGGAGCTAGGTGTAATTCGAGAAAGTAAAAGTGACTGGTGTAGTCCCGTTCATCCCGGCCAATACCCCCACGCCGCCAGATGGAGCCCTCCCTGCAACATGGAGGTGCCCCGAATTCCAGCAGGGCCTCATGGACAGTGGAGTTTTAATGCACAGCCCTGCTGGATACCATGGGAGCCACCAGGAGTCGCTGCAGGGAGGCCCAGGGATTTATATTTTCCGTATAGCCCGGAAGTATTTCCAAGTCAAGGGAACGGAAGAAATGATATACTTCCGGGCTGAAGAAAAAAGAGAAGTTTTTACCTGACTCGGAAGTGATAGAAAGTCACATGGACTGAGGGACAGAACCACTTCCGGGTCAAGGACTATAAAAGGATTGTGGGAAATCCCAGACGTTGAGCTGAGCTGGGTGGAAGGGTGGCAATGCGTCTGGGAGTGGAGGATTGGTTATTGATTAGTGATTTGTGTATTGTTTCAGTATTGTGGAGAGTAGGGTGCTTTGTGCACTTATCTATAAAAATAAATATTCATTTTGGACTTTTATCTGGTGTCTGATGTCTGATCTGAGGGTTCAAGGGGTCACGGGGACCCTTAAAATTGTCACTATATATATATATATATATATATATATATATATATATATATACACACACATATATATATATATATATACACACATATATATACATATACTGTATATATATATATATATATTATATACATATACACACACACACACACACAATTAGGGTCTGAACACTCAGTGGTATGTGTGGCACAAATAGTACACTGCACATCAGCCAGGTATTACCATCCCCATTGTAAAATTTCAGTAAGCCTTTCAGCAGCAAGGACTAGCAATCTAGCCAGGAATGATGGGCAAATTAATGTTAAACCAATACAGAAGACATTGGAGAACAATCTGCTCCTATCTCCCGAGAAGCTACAACAGGAGGGGAGGTTTGCCTTTAAATAGGGCATTGATCCAAAGCACACTGCAAGAACAACAATGGAGTGGCTTATAATGAAGAAAAAGGAAATCCTTGAGTGACTAAGTCAGTGATCTGCCATTAAAGGGATGCAGCAAATATGAGAGCTACTGAAAGAACTCTCCTAAGCATGTCAGCTTATGTCATTATGACAGTGTGATAGTGTGTGTAACTCCTGGTGAACCTCAGTATGAGTCCAGGCACTCCATCTCCATCAACCTCATGTTTAATTTTATAACAAGTTCATTACAATTCTTACTGGCATATATTCTCTCAAAAATAAGGCTATAAACAACAAAGGCTTCAAGAGCAGCACAAAACGTCAGACCAATGCAGAATACAATAAAATCTATAATGCAGCACAGTGGCTCTCAAGCTGTGGTGCAAGGGAAATCATTAGATGGTACATGAGGCAGCACAAAAACTAAAATCAGGAGCAGGAAGTGCAACAGAGAAACAAAGAAAGAAGGTTTAAACATGGCAGATACATGTAAAGTAGCATTCCAAGAGGTTTAATGTAATAAAGTGGGAGAATCCAGCTATGCTTTCAAACCAAAGAAATTTAATTTTTTAGGATTAGAAACAAAAGTACACAAAGCGTACAATGTGCATCATACAGACCAAATCTCTCTTCTTAACAGTGATGTTAAGATTCTCTCCAAAGTTCCAGCCAGAAGGATAGAGAAAGTGTTTCCTTCGGTAATATCACAAGTCCAAACTGGATTTATTAAAGGCAGACACTTAACTTCGAACCTTCGACATTTATTTAATATAATATATTTACCCATTATATCTAACACACCAAATATCTTCTTATCTTTTGGAGCAGAAAAAGCATTTGATATGGTTGAATGGGACTACCTACTCACCACATTGCACAAAATTGGATTCAGCCCAAACATATATGCATGGATCAAACTACTTTATACTAGTCCAGAAACCTCAGTTCGTATTAACAACATTATTTCAGATAACTTCAAAGTAGAACATGGTACTTGACAAGGATGCTCCTTATCACCTTTGCTCTTTGCAATCACCATTGAACCGTTGGCTGTATACTTTCAAAACGCATCAGAGATAAAGGGGATTTTCAGAAAAGGACTTGAACAGAAAATTATCACTATATGCAGATGTTATGGTACTGAATACATCAGACCCACAAAATTCTGTGCCAGCAGTCCTAAAAGCATTAGTAGATTTCCAAAAGATATCTGGACTTAAAATCAATTTGAATGAAAGAGTGCTTTTTCCAGTGAATTCTCTAACATGTAATATTGGACTGGACACCTTCCCATTTATCTTAGCAGATTAGTTTACATTAGGGCTGGGCGGTATGACCAAAATTCTATATCACGGTATTTTTCAAAATTATACCGGTTTCACGGTATTGGACGGTATTTTTTTCCCCATGCATGAGTGGATGTTAACCACATTTTCCACTGCAATTACTGGCTAAGAATAACCTATTCCACTGTCATGAGAATTGTACATTGTACAAAAAAACATTTTAATTTTAATGTATTAATACAGGTTTGCATGGCCCCATAAAGTGATAGTTTTCAAGGGGGTGGCACTAATGAAGAGAAGGAATCACATTGCATGACAGATGCAGTCAAAATATAGAACCTTTTTATTGAACGAAGTTTGCAAACAACGTAAAGTAAAATTTTGACAACATATTTTCAACCATCCAAAGAGGCATTTAGACTTAGTAAAATATCCAGAGGTGCTTGTCAAAAGTTGTATTGCACTGAACATGTCGTAGAAAAGGAATAAATAGTAAATATTTTTTGCAAACCAACTACACTTTGTTAATGTTAACAATCTCTGTCCACTGACACGTTAAAATGACTTTTTAAATAACTTTACTATCATTAAACTGCATAATATTTAAACTAATAAATAATAACAATACAATAAATAATTGTGCAATTTCCAGTAATAATACTATTACTTCAAGGCTTCAAGCCCAGGTGCATTACACAGTATTCACCAAATTAAAATAAAATAAAACAAGTGCAACTTGGTGATGACATCTTTACCAACTGAACCATCATTAAGGTAACCTGCATTAATATGGACCTTGCTTCAAGCTAAGCTATATACATAAATAATAAAACTGCAACTTGCATTTATAATGCTATTTGTGGTATAGCCCTATGGAAGCATATTAGGACTACAGTGAAGAAAAAAAAAACTACAGTATATGTCGAGATTAAAGTCGACATTTCCACTTTATTATCTCAGTTTATTTTGTCATTAAAGTAGAATGCCGTAAACTAAACTTCATCCTAAAATCAATGTTTAATTCACTAGATTTTCTCAAACCCCATCCTAAGTTAATGTAGCACATTAAATGTTAAGTGTTTCCTACGCGTTACGCGCTCCTTAAACGGACTTCTTCTTGTATTAAGAGGCAGCGATCAACGCACAGAATATATTCACTTCATGATATTCCTGCTCTCTGAAAATGTAGAATGCTAAGATAATTTTTCATGATGAAATGCATTAAAGCAGGTATTAAACATGCACGGTAGTGCTGGTCCCTCACAGTAAGGGGTCCCCAGGTGTACGTTCAGTCTAAAGGACTTTATGGCAGGTGTGATGAGGCTCCAAAAAACTGGATATATGAATGGGTATCGCACAGGTTTAACTTAAAAATTGTGTAAATGTTGGGTTTGTGATCTGGTGGTCAAAGACATGAACACAGAACTCAATGGATGTTCTTCTGAGCGGGCTTTCTTTATTGCATGTGTGCTGTCTCTGTCTGACATATTAAACCCCCAGTCCCTATCCTTCCTTTTTCTTTCTTCACATAACCAATCACTACACAATAAACATTCTTGTGAAATTAAAACTATTTATAAACTTAAGACCACGGAGTGTTCAGAACTTTAAAAAAAAATCGCCGTTATACATGTTTAATTATACCGTCCATTCAGGGTAACTTATAATGGGGTTTGAAAAAATCTAGTAAATTAAATATTCATTTTAAGATGAAGTTTAGTTTATGATGTTCTACTTTAATAACAAATTACAAGAATAAAGTCAACATGTCAACTTTAATCTCATCATAAGCGTCAAGATTAAAGTCAACATGTCGTTACACTATTACACAGTACCCAGATACATTACACAGTATTGAAAAAAATAAAACAAGTACAACTTGGCTTGCAGTATTATCCAGTAGTATAGAAACAGTATTCACACATTTGAACATAATGGTCCACATCTAACCTTTTAAATCTAAAGTATCTCCAGACAACAGACGTGACTCCTTTTTCCAGCAAAAGTTCTTTTGTATCATCATGTTCAACTTTATCGTCTGCTACAGCTTCAGTTTCGGAAAGTTCTCTGTCCATTTTCACTGCACAATACCTCATGTACTCCGTTGTATGCTTGTTTAGCGGTGTAGCAGTGAAAAAGGTCTCCCTTGAACAGTTTCCCGCTGCACCATGTTCTGAACGTTGTTTAGACAATTTAAACCTGTGTTGCGGTATAAGAAAAATCCATTTCATAACAAAAATAAAAAACGGTTTTCGGTATGAACCGGTATACTGCCCAGCACTACTATGACGTGCAAGGCTTGGTTGTTCTTGGTGGTGGTCGGCCAGCATTCAGATCAGTAGAGGGCAGCTGGACGTACGACTATCTTGTAGACCTTGCCCTTCAGGTGTACAGGTATCTTTCAGTGACAGAGGACTCCAGTGACCTGTTTCCACTGCTGCCATCAGCACAGACGAGGGAGCCGAGGTATTTGAACTGATAGACAGACTGACTGGCCTTCAATTTGGATGGTTCCATTTGTCTGCATTCCACACTCCATGTATTCCATTTTCTTGAAATTCAGCCACAGCCCATTCCAGTTTGCACTTGGAGACTCTGAAGTTCATCCTTGGCCAAAAAAATGTCATTGGCATACAGGATTGTCCATGGGTGTCATGCTTGGATGTCCCTTGCCGCCATGTCCATACAGAGGATGTTAATTGCATTTTTCTTGTCATTATGATAGAAATTTAAAGTGCAAATCCTTCAAATAATGCCTCAGAGGGTTTGTTCTAACATTACTTTCCCACAGACAGAGGGTTTGTAAGGAATCAACACAAGTTGTGACACTTGCAAGAATTGTTAGCATCAACTTTAAAGGCTTCATTAATGCCCATTACTGCAGAAAAGGTGTATGTTGTTAACCCTATAGTTACCTATTTTGTATACCGCTGAAAATGACTGGACTTGAACTGCTTAAATGTCAATAAAAACTGGAAAAATTAAGATGTTCTAAAACTTTTGACAAGTAGTGTAAGTACCTATCTGTCTAATAGAGTGCCTTTCATATATCCATCTTTTTCTGTATAGTGTAATTCCAACAAGTACTTTGGCACCAAAAGGTAATTAGCTCTCTGCAATCAAATTCACCACTGTCAAAGGTTTACTTCCTACATAACTCTCACCAATGTTAGACAGCTTCATTTTTATTAATATATAGTTTTGTCTGCACAGTAAAGGGATACAGCAAAACAGAGCTAAACTATAGGTTTCTCCTAAGCCTTGCCATCTTAATTCCCATGCGTGCCTGCCAGGAAGAGGCTGAAGCCTCCTCTCCTCTGTACATCTGGAGTCCATTAACCATGGCCATGTCAAGCAGCTCTCTAATAACAGCGGTGCAACTCTGGAAGACGTTGCCAGTGGAAAAAAGCTTTCTGCCTTACTTTACAAACCACAGAAACACAGATGTGAAACGCTGACAATGAAAAAGAATAAAACTTAGGCATATGCTAAAAAAAGACAAATGCTGTATATCTAGGGAGCTAAAGAAAACGGAATGTTTTGTCTTTTCAATAATGTCTGCCTCCCGCTCTCTAGCACTTTTGCCATTTAAGTTGAAATTTCCATTTTTACTGAACGAAATCACATTTCATTTCTTCATAAGTACAAATTGTTTCAGACTTTCGTTAAGTATAGTCTTCATATTCTGTTCTAAATAATTTAGAACTAATCACTTGAAATGGACTTTGCACAGATACATAGGATGCCCAGGATGGCATAGATTAAAGGACAACAATTTGGGACATAAACTGGTCCATCTGGGGGGAAAACAAAAAAAAAATCAAGAAAATGGGTGATAAAATGAAACTGGTGATGAAGGGGCTAAGTGAGGACAAATTTTCAACTTTGTCATGCATGGCTGCATCTCTAAACTGATTCTGCATAATGATAGTTGCACTGGGCCTGTCATGGCAGGCCATTTAGCCCTCAAACAGCTGAGAGAGGTGAATGAAGTCCCTATTACTGTGTTTGATATCAGTTGTCAAAGAGTGTTAATACCTGCCCATAGAAACCAGGGGTCCGAAAAGCTAGGCAATACCACTCCAGAAGAGAGAGGGCACAGGAACAAAAATCATCTCCTTTTTCACCTGCAGTTGAGAGGCTCACTGGCTGGGGGACAAGTGACCTATTTTTGTTTCCGCTCTACCTCAGAAACTTTTTTTTTCTTTAAATTGGCAGCAAGCTTCTTTTTGCACCAATGTGTATATTCGCTTTCATAGCTTTTCCACCAACCTTATTAAACAGTGTTGTTGGCTGGTACCCCAACGCTTTGTTGACTCAATTGCTTGATTTATCTTGCACTGCCCAAAGAAAGATGCTATTAGATAAAAGTTAGCTAAAGCTTTTGGAAATTCTAAAAGTTAATTTCCACCTTTCAAGTTTACTTCTGTTTTTTGCAGGTTACCAGTTTATCCACAAACTCTGACAAGTGGTTTGCTGTTAGGCAGTGGACTGAAAGATGGCACTGGTACAGATCTCAGCTCACTACTGACAACACACTTCAGTCACAGCACACCCTCATGCTCTTTCAGCCCATGCCGTGTACAGCCCAATGCTACTGTATGCACAGCCACATCCACACATAAATCCTTGGCAATTCACGGGTCACTTCCAGTGATGCAGTGAACACACACACACACACACTCTCTTTCATGTTGCATGGCTATTCAGCTCTGTATGCTGTACTGTCTACTATACCCATCATATGTATGAATGACCCCTTTCTACAAGAGTACCTCTTTAGTTAATGTTGCTTGCGTTCACTGAGTGTGAGCATGAATAAAAATGTTAATACCTAGATGACACATGGTAAATCAAGTTAAATCCCATTTAGACCTAAACGATTTCAATACTTGGACAAAGTGCAAGCTGACAAAAATCGGACACTCATAATTCCACAGGATTTTATGAAGTGCATAGAAGTCTTTTGGAATATATGAGAAGGATAAATACAAATAAATAGCAAGCATACCATTTGTCCATTTATGGCAGAATTTACAGGACACATTGAGCCACTAAAACAGCTGTAAAAATGTAAATCACATTTTTCTCGACTGTAAAATCAGTTTGTCTTTCACTGCTGTGGCCATGGTCCCCAAACTAAGTTCCAGTGATTGCTTTCTAGGACAGTCAAAAATCAAGCGTTCGAAACCAGAGATGTAAAGTAACGAAACTGAACTGCTACGCGCCTTCCGCTGCTCATTTGGCAGGTCGTTCCCATGATTTCTGCTTTCTGTAA
Organism: Erpetoichthys calabaricus; assembly: GCF_900747795.2. Classification (NCBI taxonomy): domain Eukaryota; kingdom Metazoa; phylum Chordata; class Cladistia; order Polypteriformes; family Polypteridae; genus Erpetoichthys; species Erpetoichthys calabaricus. The sequence continues at coordinate 53,858,667 of NC_041409.2, forward strand.
AGACATGAAAACTGAACAGGCCTTTTCCCTGTGGTCATATTTGAATACTTTGTTCAAATTTGTAAAATAGAAAGGTGATTCATACATAATGCAGTGCCTTCTGCGCCTGCCAGAACCTAAAGAAATCTCTACTTTCAACAATTCGCCTTCACATTTAAAGAAGCATGTAAGCATTTTTTTCCTCTTCTTAAGCAGTTTCTGTTTAATCTTGTGCAACAAAATTTTATGGGCACAAATAATACCTTGGGACTAGAAGTTATATATTATCCAAACAATATCCATTTGTTGTATGCACAAGATTATTGTGGAGGATTTTTACGAGCCCAATTACTGAAATGCTAGTGTGAACTGAAGAAGACAGACTCATGTTCAAGTGACATCTTGTGGCCTGCAAGAAAGTGAACAGAGTGCCCCTATGCCTGGAGACCCATATAAAGTGAAGCCAATGGCTTGCTGTCTCTTGTTATGTGATTGCTAATAAAAAGGGGGTCAGCTTTTCCACCAGCAGATATACCTATGTAAGAATGCTGTTCATAGATTACAACTCAGCATTCAACACCATCATCCCCTCAAAACTTGTCTTGAAGCTTGATGACCTTGGGTTGGGGACGACCATCTGCAGATGGATTTTCTCTTTCCTCACAAACAGGCCCCAGGTGGTGAGTGTCAGCAAACACACATCCTCGTCACTCATTTTAAACACAGGAGCGCCGCAGGGCTGTGTGCTTAGCCCCCTCTTGTATTCCTTGTTCACCAATGACTGTGTTGCAAAACACGGTACAAACACCATCATCAAGTTTGCAGACGACACAACCATCATAGGCCTTATCACTGACAACGATGAGACGGCCTACAGAGAGGAGGTGCTGGCATTGAGTAATTGGTGCCTGGATAACAACTTGTCTCTTAACGTCAGCAAAACCAAGGAGATGATCGTGGACTATCGGAAACAACAAGGCAGAAAACACCAGGCCATCTACATAAGCGGCGTAGAAGTTGAAAGGGTTAACAGCTTCAAGTTCCTCGGAGTAAACATCACCGAGGATCTGTCGTGGACCCTTCACATAGACACTGTGGTTAAGAAAGCTCGCCAGCGGCTCTACTTCCTGAGGAGGCTGAGGAAGTTTGGCATGAATGCCAACATCACCTCAAACTTTTACAGGAATGTGGTCGAGAGTCTGCTGACGGGCTGCATTACCGTCTGGTATGGGAGCTGCTCTGCCAGCAGCCGGAAATCACTACAGAGTGGTGAAGGCAGCAGAGCACATCACGGGCAAGAGTCTTCCTGCCATTGAAGGCATGTACCTCCATCGGTGCCTGCGTAAGACAAGCAGCATCATAAAGGACTACAGCCATCCAGCACGCCAGCTGTTCTTCTTGTTACCGTCTGGCAGACGATACAGGAGTCTGGCTGCTCGGACTACAAGACTTAAGAACAGTATTTACCACCAGGCCATTCGACTCCTCAACAGCAACACCTGAACACTTACATACACTTACATTACACCTACATTGCATTACATCTACATTGCACTACTCACACACAAACTGTACCTGCACACACTCTGAATACTGACTGGAACATGCATCTGCACTTTATGGAATATGCATCTGAACTTATAAAACATTATCTGTGCAATAACTGTTATTTGTACTTGCTGCTCATCCAACTCATATTGCTCTATAACTTCTTTTATACGTACACATTTTATTTTATATGGCTTGTCTATTTTTAACTTGTAAATTTATTTTTTATTTATTTATTTTTTTAATTATTTTTTTTAGCTTTATTGGATCTAGGCTGAGTGACTTGTTTTTCTCGTCATACACATTTCATTGTATGTTGACCCTGTGTTAACCTATATATGACAAATAAACCTAAACCTAAACCTAAGTACTTTTGTTGCTACCTTATGGAGGATGAGCTGAGGGATAACTAACAGAACACTGCCCTGGCGACCAGAATCTACTGAACCCACTATGACCAAGGACAATACAGGAGACTGTTTAAGGGAATATTCTAGTTTTGTGTCAAGGAGGAGCTTTGAACAGAAATAGGTTTTGTGTTGGAAAATAGTTGGAGAATTGCTGCACATCTGTTATTCGATCTTCCACAAAACTATGTGACTTGTATTATCTCTGAGACATCCTTTGTTATTAGACCTTTATGCGATTCAGGAGAAAGCATTTAATTTTAACAAAACTGACCCATGTCTGGAGCATTTTCAATAGAACAGAGTCTCAGATCAGTAATTGCCATTTCATTATGTTGTATTGTAGTTGAATTATTGCCATGTAATATTAATGCAAGTTGATTTAATGCTTATATGTGTGGGGAAAATGTTATTCTGTAGAATTTAAATTGTCTACTGGAGTTTAAAATATGAATATATATTATGACACAATCAACTGGAATACACCTGGTTATGAGGGAGAGCTAATAAAATGCCTTAATTGTGGATAATTCTATAGTTTACATGAATGCTCGAGGAGGTAATTTAAAGATAAAACTGGGTAACAAATTGAGCAAAGGAAACAAAAGCTTTCTTAAGAGAATTCTTGTTAAAAATACAACACAATTCTGAAATTGATGTATCACTATTTGATGTAGTAATTGCCTTTCTAAAATCCACCTTTACTTCAGTGAAGTATAACAATTTCAATCTGCTTTGATTTTCACTGTTTTTTTATATTGTATATCTATTCAAGTGATAAGGTTATGAGTAGTTCACTTAATTTTTCATTCTTGTTTCTTGCACCTTATCTACTGCTGCCAAGTGTCCCAGTAAGGAAGGCACATTACAAGTCAAATCTGCACTCACCAGTGCCACAATTCAGGTCATCACTGTACTGATCAAAGGCAGGCGAGCACTGGCACCAACTATTATTCTGTAGTGCAGTCCTGTAGCAAAAAAACAAACAAACAAAAAAAAACAACAACTGTGTGACAAATACTTGAACCTTCTCGTTATTATAACACGCACTTTGACTTTTGGTACTTCAGGACTTGTGGAAGTAAACAGAAGTATCATTTCTGAGTAGAAGAAGAATTCTCTTACTCCAAGGCACTGCTTGGGATGCAATGTCACATGTCCACTTAAACACCCTGCAGGCTATTCTACACATCAATTTGTGACTCAGATTTTCTTACAAATACATGGGACATTTTAGCTTTGTAAACTCTATCACATCCCGCAGTTCCTCATTTTGCTGAAGACAGTTAGCAGTATTTTTCAACCAGTGTGCCATGGTACAGTGGTGCACCATGAGAGTTATCCAGATGTCCCATGTAAATAATAGTGTGGCGCACTTGCGTCTGAACCTGAGAGGGACAAGCTCCACAAGTGTTCAAGACAAGTCTGAAGAGGACAGGTCTATCTGGAGAAGCTGGCATAAAAGCAGCTCCATGATCGCTATGTTACAGACTCAGCACTTTGGATGTGTCTACAGACTGCTGGAGTCGTTCTGCTCTGGGTGTGTGGTTGCCAACAAACCACATGGTGCTGTTGGATAGTGGGCATACGAGTTGCTTCTGAGGCAGAGAGGGGTGGGCAAAGGGAAGAAGCAGTTGGGAGATGCCAGCAAAGTGCTCACTAATTGCCAAGTCTGTGAAGAGACATCTCAATGCATGTAAAAAATCTGGGCAGTGCGGCATAAACACTAATAATTTAATTACAATTACACCTTTAGATGAACAATGTATTAAATCTATAAAAACAGATTATAGATTAAATAAAAATACGCACAGAGTGGCGCTAATAAAAATAACTTAATTTCTATTTCAAATACCCATAACGCACATAAAATTCAGCTCTGCTCCTCCAAAACATTAAATATGGTACTATTAAATGTTAGAGCATTAACCAACAAGACGTTTTTCATCAACGATCTTATTAGTGATAGGAAAATTGATTAATAAAGTATCTATCTATCTATCTATCTATCTATCTATCTATCTATCTAAGTGAAACGTGGCTTAGCTCAGATGGAGCGGCTGTTTTAATCGAATCTGCGCCTCCGAATTAAAGCTTTACTCGTGCGGATCGCTAGCGAAAGATGGGTGGCAGTTTAGCAAACATTTACTCAAGCCGGTTAAAGTGTAAAGATGTCAGTTTCTGTAAATTCAAGTCTTTTGAGTATCTTGCCATTTTTATTCATGGAGTTTCTCACGTTCTAGTATCCATGTATAGACCTCCTCAATTTAATGCGTCTTTCTTTGAGGAATTCTCAGACTTGGTGTCAATTATAATTACAAACTATGACACACTCCTAATAGTCGGCGACTTTAACTTTCATATCGATAATCAGTGTGACCCAAAAGTAAAAGAATTAGTGAACCTCCTGGACTTTTTTGATTTGAGACAGCTCATTAATCAGCCTACACATAAAGCAGGTCATACGTTAGACTTAGTACTTACCAAAGGACTAAAAGTTGATGTAAAGCAGGTCATTGATATTGGTCTATCAGACCATTTTCTTTTACTATTTAATACAGAAATATTGATAGAAAACATTCATGAGAAGCATATTGTTAAAAAACACTTCTTTGATTCATTAGCAGCTTTAAAATTTACAAACATTCTAAGCAACCAGTCTGTTTATAGTGCTAACTACAATAGTGAGGATAATGTAAATAGTAAGGTGGAAAAATTTAATACTAAGGTGAGAGCTGCTGCTGACATGCAGTAGTTGCACCTGAAAAGACAGTTAAAAAATCTTCTAGCATTGTTATACCATGGAAGACCCAAAGAGTGTCTGATTTAAAGAAAACATGCCGTAGAGCTGAACGTAAATGGAGAAAAACTAAACTAACTATCCACTATGAGATATTGAAGGTTAAAATAACAAAATACAATAACACAGTCCATCTTGAGAGGTGCTGCTATTTCTCTAGAATTATAAATAACAATGCTAGTAATCCCAGAGTCTTATTCTCGACGATTGATCGTCTGCTAAACCCAGGTAACTCAAAGGAATGCCTCCAAAATACTTCCAGTGAAACTTGTGAGGCTATTGCTGTATATTTCAATCAAAAAATTAATGATATTAGAAATAATATAGTATATCTCCCCAACACTAAGGATCCTCTTAAGCCCCAGTACTCTGTTATAAACAAATTAAATTCTTTCACCGGGATAGATTTACCTGATTTACATAAAATAATTTCTCAACTGAGACCCTCCACCTGCGTCCTTGACCCAATACCAACAAGTTTTTTTCAAAGAAGTTTTGGGCGTGCTAATTGATAGTATTCTTGACATAGTAAACTCGTCATTAGATACGGGGATCTTCCCAGACTGTCTTAAGACTGCTGTAGTTAAACCCCTACTCAAGCAAAATAATCTTGACCCCTCTGCTTTTGAAAATTTTAGACCCATCTCTAACCTGCCTTTCTTAAGTAAAATTCTAGAGAAGGCAGTCATTATGCAGGTAAATGACCACCTCAATAAACATGCTATTCTTGATAAGTTTCAGTCGGGTTTCAGAACAAATCACAGCACAGAAACAGCACTCGTTAAAGTAGTAAATGACTTGTGGGTAAATGCAGACAGAGGCCATTTATCTGTTCTCATCCTCTTAGATCTGAGTGCCGCATTTAACACCATTGATCATAATATTCTTAAGAATCACCTTAGTCAATGTGTGGGCCTCTCTGGCAGTGTCTTAAATTGGTTTGAATCCTACCTGGCAGGGAGAAAATTCTTTGTTAGTTGTGGTAATTACAACTCAAAGACACATGATATCCTATATGGTGTTCCACAAGGCTCTATCCTGCGTCCGCTGCTCTTTTCGATCTACATGCTTCCATTAGGTCAGATTATCTCGAGGCATAACGTGAGTTACCACAGCTATGCTGATGACACGCAGCTGTATTTATCAATAGCACCTGATGACTCCAACTCTGTTGTTTCACTAACACAATGTCTTACTTGTGTTTCTAAATGGATGAATAGTAATTTCTCAAGCTAAATAAAGAAAAAAACAGAAATTTTAGTGATTGGCAATAATAGATATAATGAGGTTATTAGAAATAAACTTGATGCATTAGGATTAAAAGTCAAGACGGAGGTAAAGAATTTAGGGGTAACTGTTGACTGTGACCTGAATTTTAAATCGCATATTAATCAGATCACTAGGACAGGATTTTTTCACTTAAAAAACATAGCAAAAGTTAGACCTCTTATATCATTGAAAGATGCTGAGAAATTAGTTCACGCTTTTGTTTTCAGTCAACTAGATTACTGTAACGCACTCCTCTCAGGACTACCCAAAAAAGACATAAATCGTTTGCAACTAGTGCAGAATGCAGCTGCTAGAATCCTAACCAGGAAAAGAAAATCCGAGCTCATTTCTCCAGTTTTGATGTCACTACACTGGTTACCTGTGTCATTTAGAATTGACTTTAAAATACTGCTTATGGTTTACAAAGCCTTAAATAATCTCGCTCCATCTTATATATCGGAATGCCTTATACCTTATATTCCAAATCGTAACCTTAGATCCTCAAATGAGTGTCTGCTTAGAATTCCAAGAGCTAAACATAAAAGAAGTGGTGATGCGGCCTTCTGCTGTTATGCACCTAAAATCTGGAATAGCCTGCCAATAGGAATTCGCCAGGCTGATACGGTGGAGTACTTTAAAACACTGCTGAAAACACATTATTTTAACATGGCTTTCTCTTAAATTAATTTTAGTTTAATAATGATGCTCTGTATATTCAATTATTTATCATAACTATTCATGGTGGCTCTCAAATTCGTACTAACCCCTACTCTCTCTTCTGTTTTTTTTTTCCGGCTTTCTGTGGTGGCGACCTGTACCACCACCACCTAATCAAAGCACCATGATGTTCCTACATTGGTAGATTAAAAGCCAGAAGTCTACATGACCATCATCATCAAGTCCTTCCATGAGAACCCTAAATACAAAGAGGACTGTTCATTTACAGTATATTAGGTAGAATGCCCAGAGGGGGCTGGGCGGTCTCATGGTCTGGAACCCCTACAGATTTTATTTTTTTTTCTCCAGCCGTCTGGAGTTTTTTTGTTTTTCTGTCCTCCTTGGCCATTGGACCTTACTCTTATTCTATGTTAATTAGTGTTGTCTTATTTTAATTCTTACTTTGTCTTTTTTTTTATCTTTTCTTCATCATGTAAAGCACTTTGAGCTACATTATTTGTATGAAAATGTGCTACATAAATAAATGTTGTTGTTGTTGTCATCACATAATGATGGAGCTCTGGGTCTGGCCCCACTCTTTCAAAAGAGACCCTGCAGTTTTGGCATTGTTTTGTGACCGATTCCTAATCTTGATTTTGCACTTCGTTTTTAAATTCTCTGGATATTGACCGTTGCATTCGTTATAAGGTAGTATGTATTTTTTTCTAATTTATTTGTTCTTTTTTAGGTGCAATCGTATATAATGCGCAAAGCACCTTTTACGATAGCCATTTCTGTCTGGCTGTCCACATGCAACAATTTGGCCCTTGGTGGGCTCATTTTGTTGAAATGTGGTTGTCTTATTCATCAAAGAAATTTCCTGAGACAGTTCAGTTTTCGTTGCTCTCTAAAGTTTTGACATTTCAAAATCTTCTGTTGAAAGGCATTGGTGAATTTGCAAACTCATCCATTTTAAAGCAAAGAAACGTTTTGTGGGACTTCAACTAGGAATTAGTTTACTGTTTCAATTTCACTTTAAGAGCAGTTGTTTGAACTTGTATATTTTTTATATTTTCCTCGTTTACTCATCTGACAGTCATCTGGATGCTCAATGGAAGGGAGTCTCCAGCTGTTTTAGATAAATTAACTAACAAAGTATTAAAAATTAATTCTCAGGAAATAAATGGAAGGAGGAAGTAACTAAGCAAATAATAATATATTTATTGTAAATAACTTATCTTTCGCTAATGGTATTTGAACTAATTAATTACATGGGAAAGGTGCAACCTCTCTGTAATATGAACATAGGTTATGGTTAAAAATGGATAGTGGCATCAGGAGGTGGGGTCCTCCAGGGGATTAAGCCAATGCCCTCTGGCGTCGAGCCCCTGATCTTTCAGTCTCATATGTACATGAACAGTTGTGGCAAGCCATTGATCTTCATGGCCATCGTGTACAAAATATCCTGTGATGAGCGGTAAACATTTTATTTAAATATTTAATAAACAAGAATGTAATAAATGACTCCTGGATGAACAGAAATGAGAAATACTCCAACTTTCATATCAGTTAACTTAGCCAAATGCACATGAATTATTATTAGGCTATTATTATTTTAAATAGTTCCTCCTCTTCCTTTTTAATTTTTCAGCTTTAGCCTCATTTTGGGCTATGCAGGCCATGACACCTGCTTCTCGAGTTTTGGGCCAGAATGATTTTGTGGCTTTTTTGTATCGAGGCCATTTTTTTGTGTTTGAGCTAGAAAATTATTAACTACCACAACTCTGTAATAGAAGCAGGTTCAGAAAACAGACAGATGGAAGCATAGATGGATACTTGGGAAGGAAATCTGCAGCTGAAGTCTAAGGACAATGAAAATGGATTGGTTGAAAGCAGTCCGGAATAAAGGAATTGGTGCACAGACATTAAAGACGAATGGCTGAAGAATACATTAGTCTCTTTAAATCAGTTAGGGGTTGTTATTGGATCTCTTCAATGTGTGGTGGATATACTTTGAAAGCACTGTGATATTGCCTGTATCAGATTAGTGCAAAATAATGGGTGTCTAACTGAAACATGGAATATTATGGGATACATTTACTGCATGCAAAAGATAGTACAGCACTGTGGTAATCTTTACAAAAGAATAACTTTTTATATAGTGCCTCTTAATAATTGATTAGTTCAAGTCCAGTGCTACAGCATAACAGTTTACATATGGTATATATATTTTACAGTCAGAACAGAGGTAGATATTATTCAAGGACTAAACTGGCAGTTATACAGCACACATTTCTTACCTATTAGGCATATTCCCTGTAGTAAAGCACACTGGTATAAACAGAGAGAAGATGATTAAGAAAGATATAAACAAAGATGGACTGTGCAAAGTACACACCAGTCCTTGAAGAGAATCTGTTCCAGTCTGATAAAGATATGCTACAAAAGAAATGTAATTGTACACATGACAATAAATCTGAAATAAACTGATTACACTATATATCAAAGCATGTTTTTAAAAAGCCAGAGCCATTGTCCTCCTGCATGTACATCGTAAATCCTAAGCGCACAATCCCAATCAACACACAGCTTTTATGCATTTTTTGCAGCATGTCGTTTGCATGCATGATAAGAAAATGCAAAATATACAACTATAGCTAAGCCAGGATGAAACACAATGCATGTTTTCTATAACGCATGCCAAGTCACTTCTTTTGTTCAGAAGATGCTAGAAAGAGAACAACTGAGGCCGTTGTGTTTAAAAGAGTAAAAGTGGTATGGCACACCAAATTTTAAACTTTCGTGGCAATATTGCATCATGAGTTGCAGCAATTTTAAATAAACTTGGAATGAATAACCTTTGAATCATTGCAATAACGTTGCCTAATACCACTATGTGTTAAGCTGCAGCAATCTGTGAGACAACAAAGCTACTGCATTAGGGTTAAAACTCCCATACACCATACAACACTTTCAGGGTACATGGGCAGACCAGTAATTATTTGTAATTCACAAGCATCTCTCCATCGCTCAAACTCAGCCATTCAGCAATGGTAAATCACTAATATTTTGAAATGGCAACATGACTTTTAATTTAAGATATTGCATTGCCCTATAATGGACTCTAATGTCAACCAATGCTGTACATCAAAAAACAGTATGAAAAACATCCATGGGAATAAAAATTCTGACATTACTGTTGCATAACGTACTGTACATGTCCCTTATCCAGTCTAGGCTTAAAAAATGAAAATGAATAAACTTTTTGCTGAAATATTATTAAAAGTTACTTCCTGAAAAAATAGCACACAAGATAAAGAGCAAAGCAGTCACAATTCAAAGCTTATGAACTGAAGACCTGTGGTTCTAATGCCCGAGGAGGGAATTTGCTAAGAACAACAGGCTGATTGAAGTACTGATGTAGAGTGGACAGGTCAGGTCAAGTTGGGGATCATGCACTGGTACAGCGTGTTGCTGCACCCACCACACAATAAAACAGCTCCTGGTTGGCAACCCCCCAGGCACATACATGGTTCAGTCCCACCCTCTGGAAATTACCCTGTATCTGCCACAGCCAGGTGTTACGTGGGTATCCCCTTGGCCTGGTCCAGCCACTCGGGTCCTCACCAATGAGGGTCCTGTGAGCCGGATCACCCTCTGGGAACTTTGTCACAGTGCCGTAACTGATGCTCCCTGACAATGCAGGTAATGTGCCTCATTCACCACCCTTAACACTAAATGATGCCTCTGAGATGCTGTACTCTCCTAAGGTGGGCAGGCGTCTCAACACAGTTCATTTAGACAAGCTGGGTAATAGAAGGCCTGGAGCAGCTGATCTCTCAAGTGGCTCTTGGATTCGAATTTCTCTGCCCTTCTAAATCTCATTTGGTTTTCCATCTATTTAGCTGTCATCAATTCTTCTTCTGACTCAGCTTTACTGGGCAGTGCTCAAACCAGGAGAGCCGGATGGCACTTAATTAAACTCCAGACTGCGACTCTCCTTTTGTTAATGTATTTCACTTCTCTAAGTGCCCCAAAATATAAATTTAACAGAATATAGTTTACATAATTCACTGAAAATGCTGAAAAGTGGGCCTCTGAGCTGATCCGTTCTGTCATTTCTTTTCACAAGTGCCCTGCCTACTTTTCTATACTTCTTCTTGGGCCTTTTTATTTAATTATGTTTCATATTCCCTTTCTTGTAACACTGCTGTTTTTGGCTGAGGTATATGCTCCTTCTGTTTCTTAATATCATAGCAAGCTGGAGGCTTTTTCTTTTATACTCAGGCCTCCAGGTGGTAATCACCTAAACCTCTTAACTTTCCATCCCTGGTTTTAACTTTGTTTCATTTAATCCATCTGGAGCAGTGCATGTTGTGAATCAATAATGTCGCCTGTAAATCTCAGATGGATAAAAGCCATAAGACGACTCAACTCTTGCTCTATATCTGTGTGGAGCCGTTTTAGGTTGGGTAACCCAAAATGATTTTGTTTCCCTGCTTTTTTTCTTTAGATATTAAAATATAATGCAATGTGTGCCCATCCATCTTACTGTCCTGATCTCAATTTTTTAGGAGATCAAACCAAAAATTTAAATACTACCAATTTAAGTCATAAGCAACCCAAGTACAGCTTTTACTCAGATGCAAGATAAAGTTCAAATATTTTCTTAGCTGGAGTACAATAGTGCAGCAACAGCTGCAATTTCTACAGCCTCTAGGTACTGATGTTTGCATGAGGATTATGATGATGACATTGTAGACACAGCCTTTTGCAAGAGAAATGTGTCATTAATGCGCATGTGTAATAGATTCTGGAATTTCTCTCTGTTGTAAAAAAAAATGGAAACTGCAAATTTTATTGTTATGGTTATGGTGGCCAGGTCCTAAGGTGGCCCTATTCTCTTCTTTATTCACTTTATTATGTAGGCCTGAACAAAGCTGCCTCAAATACCTGCTATAGCCCTCCAATGTTACACACCATTTTATACTTATGCCCTCAGGCAAAAACAGAGTACCAAAACTGCCAGGAAGGAAGTTTATACTTTTATTTATCACATATTATTGCTAGTATCCACAAAAAAAAATAAACAAAGTAAAATGAGTGTGAGAAAAATACCATGTCAACTTAAACAGCAGTTCATCTTATGTCCATATGCAAACTACACCAGGTAGCTCTTTGTTTTAGAATGTTGACAAGTAAGCCCGCGATTCGCCAGCGAATCGGAAATCCAAGATTGGCAATCAGTTTCTGCATGATGAAATATCATGGAGGGTATATGCGGTGGTGTGGGCGGTCCCGTCCAGGCGGCTGTACAACCTGGCGTGCACGCTTTACCTCAGGTTTAGTTCACAGGTCGTAGGCATGGTAAAGTTTCCATTTAATTCAATAACATGTATCCATACGGGCTCATTTACAGGTCGTAGCCATACGGGCTCGTGTTTGTATTACTAATCGTTGAGCTCCCTCCATTTGGATACGTGCCTCCTTTGCCTGTGCTGTGTCAAAAGCGCGTTGTGGGCGCGCTCGTTCATTGTCTGGGCGGCTGTACAATCTGGCGTGCACCCTGCACCTGAGGTTTAGTTTACAGGTCATAGGCATGGTAAAGTTTCCATTTAATCGAATAACCCTATTTGAACTAAAGCGGTTTCTTTGTGTGGGCACCTTCGTTCATTAAGTCTAGTTTATAGGTGGTGTTGTGTCTTGTCTTTGTTGTTCTGTGGCTGTGTCGTTAGGTAGATGTTTATCCATATGGGATCGTTTTTGTATTTCCGTTACTTGAGGTGTTTCGTTTTGGAGCCGTGACTTCTTCGCTTGTGGTGTTTGTGAAGTGCGTGGTAGGTGCCTTCGTTTATTGTTTGTATCCCAAACATGCCACACAGACTGCTGGCACATACATACTACTGACTCTGGGAGGCCGCTGCATTTGACTGTGGGTTGTAGTGTTTGGGCGGTGTTTGGGCGCCACCTACTGACTTCTGGGAAGCCGCTGAGTTTGACTCTGGGGCGCCGTGGCGCACTGCGCATGCGTGTCGGTGCCTCTGTGCATAAATTAAAACTGTGGATTAGTAATGTAGATTACTCTCTGGTCTGGCTTGGTCTTTGCTCCTGCCTGGGCTTTGTGGCAGAAGCAGATCGCATGGCCTGTCCTCCACTGCTCAGGTTAAAAAATGGCAGAGAGAAGGAGAGTGAGAGAGAGGGAGAGGGGGAGAGATGTTTCGTGGTGCGATTCCAAAGGCAATCCAATATGAAACTTGGAAAATAACGTAACAAATAAAACAACAGAGGACTAATGGCAGCTGTTTTGTAGTATACAATGAAAAGATCTCCCAGATACCTTAAAAAATGAACAATGAATAAAAACAGTGGAAGAAAGGGAGAATTTACCAAACAGTTTTGATGTTTTAGAGGAAACCACCTACAAAACAGCAAATAATGAAGTCTGTAACACCATCAGCTATGGACAGTGATACAACATGTTTGAGTAAATCTCAGTTTAATTGATTTTTTTAATAGAACCTATTAAAGTTATTTACTAGGCAAGTTAGTAAGAATATTAAAGTAGTAACCTACAGAAAAAGGCAAAGTTAAAAACCCCCCAAAAAAGTTGAAAATCAAAGTCAGATGCACTGATAACTAAAGCCAAATCACAAGTGTCACACACGCACGTTTAGGAGTCAACTAAAGGGCTTGAGTACATGTAATTCCACGCCGGACCAGGGGGTGGTGAAGTGCACTAATTTTCTCTCTCGATCTCTTACAGACCATTCTAGGGAAATCCTGCCCGGATCTGGGGCAGCCAACGATGTCACTTCCGGTTCCGGTCCTGATGACATCCCTTCCCTTACTGCCTTTAAAGCCGCCATCTTGTTTATACTAAATCAGTTCTGTTTTGTACTCAGTCATGTGAACATGTCTGTTCTCTTAAATCAATTTTGCAGCCTGGAAAAAATTATACGGGTGGCTGCCCCAAACCTTCTCAATGTCTTATGGTCATTCTTGTTACACAAGACAAAAATCAAAGTCAGAAATTCAAAATTTAGTAAGTCAAAAAACAGAGAAGCAAAAGAATTCCAAGGCACAAAAAGAGTAGTTTTGAATTTGCAAACTTGGATAGCAAAGTGCTTCCAAAAATGTAGCAACCTCTGAGGGCATGCCCCTAACAACACAAAAAGATGTCCACAATGGAATGTCAAGAAGTTACAATTGTGATAAACAAAATTCATGTCAAAAAAGGACAAGATAAATAACCAAAACAAAGGTAAGTTTTATTTCTGAAAACTAATTGCATATTAAAATTATATTAATCAAGAACCCCCTAAAACAAGTGTTAAATCTTGTGAAATGATAGAGAATAACTTACAAATATTAAATAACAAATCAATTTATAATTAAGGATTAATTAGGTACACATTTACAAACGCACTGATTTTCTGATTCTGCACAGAAGCAGAGCCTATTGTGGCAGCATTAAGCGCAAGGTAAGAACAAAACCTGGATTGGTTGCCAGCTCACTCCACAGTAAGTTTTGAATTATGGAAGGCCATTTCACTTCCAGAAAGAAGAAAAAAAAATAACCTCTACAAACACTGCATAAATAGCAAGAACTGAATGTATGCCCTTCCAACTATAATACAATACAGCCAGCAACCCACACTGTCAAGAGCGCTATAAGTAAAGCAGAACTCTCAGAGTCTCCCATCTAGCTATGTGTACTGAATGTTCATCTGCCAACGAGAGACATCCAATTTCATTTTGAGATCTGTGGTAGGATCAACCAACATCTGATTTCTGCTCTCTGCAGTAGAAGATTGTTAGAGGAGAAAATTGAGACAGGAACCTTCAACAAAAGATATAGGAGCCACTTATGATACGCTGAAGGGTGAAAAGAGGAAAGTTTCAGGTGCATAAGGAGTAACATCTGGTGTTAATTGTCTAAAGATTTACAGCTGAAAAAAAACAAGCCATACACTAAACTGAATATGTGAGTAGTGGAGGTCATGTAAAACCAGCAACTGTCTACTACACAAGAACAAGTGAAGTCAGGGTGTGATAAAGCAGTACCTTTAATGTCAGTTGGAAGTGAATGTTGATTACATTCTATCCATCCAATTTGTGGATCTGCTTTATCCAGTAGAGGTGCATCAGATGCTACCCTGGCAGCATCCAGGGGAAGGAATGAACCAGTGCTGGATTGGTGTCCACAACATCAGCGGTCATACAGCCATTGTTGCACTTCCAAATTACAGTCACAGAGGAAGTACAGAACAAATGAAATTAACAACTGGAAGATTAGACAAGGACGGCACGGTGGCGCAGTGGGTAGCGCTGCTGCCTCGCAGTTGGGAGATCTGGGGACCTGGGTTCACTTCCCGGGTCCTCCCTGCGTGGAGTTTGCATGTTCTCCCCGTGTCTGCGTGGGTTTCCTCCGAGCGCTCCGGTTTCCTCCCACAGTCCAAAGACATGCAGGTTAGGTGGATTGGCAATTCTAAATTGGCCCTAGTGTGTGCTTGGTGTGTGGGTGTGTTTGTGTGTGTCCTGCGGTGGGTTGGCACCCTGCCAGGAATTGGTTCCTACCTTGTGCCCTGTGTTGGCTGGGATTGGCTCCAGCAGACCCCCGTGACCCTGTGTTCGGATTCAGCAGGTTGGAAAATGGATGGATGGAAGATTAGACAAAGTGCATTCTGTCCAGGATGGTATTTATCTACTGTATATACGGTAATACAACGCAAAAACACCATGTGGTCTGTGGAAGGAACAATGCAGCATTGTGGCGCAGTGGTTGTCACTGCTGCATCATAAGTACAGTTCTCTAAGTAGGCATTGTCCTTGTGGAGTATGTATGGTTTTCTCATGTCTGTTGGTATTTTCAAGACATATTTCCATGTCTTCCATTAAACACATCAGAATAAGAAGAGGCCTATCTAGATAGATAGATAGATAGATAGATAGATAGATAGATAGATAGATAGATAGATAGATAGATAGATAGATAGATAGATAGATAGATAGATAGATAGATAGATAGATAGATAGATAGATAGATAGATATGATACTTTATTAATCCCAAGGGGAAATTCACATACTCCAGCAGCAGTATACTGATAAAGACAATATTAAATTAAAGAGTGATAACAATGCAGGTATACAGACAGACAATAACTTTGTATAATGTTAACATTTACCCCCCCGGGTGGAACTGAAGAGTCGAATAGTGTGGGGGAGGAACGATCTTCTCAGTCTGTCAGTGGAGCAGGACAGTGACAGCAGTCTGTCGCTGGAACTGCTCCTCTGTCTGGAGATGATACTGTTTAGTGGATGCAGTGGATTCTCCATGATTGACAGGAGCCTGCTCAGTGCCCGTCGCTCTGCCACAGATGTCAAACTGTCCAGCTCCATGCCTACATTAGAGCCTGCCTTCCTTACCAGTTTGTCCAGGCGTGAGGCGTCTCTCTTCTGTATGCGGCCTCCCCAGCACACCACTGCGTAGAAGAGGGCACTTGCCACAACCGTCTGGTAGAACATGTGCAGCATCTTATTGCAGATGTTGAAGGACGGCAGTCTTCTAAGGAAGTATAGTCGGCTCTGTCCTTTCTTACACAGAGCATCAGTATTGGCAGTCCAGTCTAATTTATCATCCAGCTGCACTCCCAAGTATTTATAGGTCTGCACCCTCTGCACACAGTCACTAGACCATGAAAAGACTTTTGCATTCTCGTTGAAAACACCATATCAGAACAAGCAGGAACTGACTGCTGACTAACTGGGGCTGTGATGTGCCTCAGCTGTTTCACTGGTGATCCAGGGGATGAGAATGGGGCTACACCCACAATAAGTGAAGGCTACCATGCTGCAGACTCTGCCATTTTCTACACTGAGGAGGGGCGATCTCTCACAATCCATCCAAGGGCCATGTCGGAACACGTTGAACCAGAAACCAATCAACATAATTAGACAGAGAGACAAGTGATAATAAGCATATCGGATACACGATGAACTGTTTATTATCAGGTTCTATTATTTTACAACCACTCATTTGCTCTATTTTGGGCACAATAGGGAATGTTAAGTTAATATATAATACATGTACAAATATACAACTGTCTCTCCTGCCTCTATTCTGGTACACTTTCGAATTACCAGGTTTTACAGCTGTAAAATAAAGTGTGAAGTGTTGAACTACAGTAGCAGTCAACCCAGACAGTGTGCTAAGAGTATGGGATTTAGGTCATTCTTTTCAGGTCTACATAATGAAGAATAAAAAGGGGACCCTAGGACACTACATTGACCAGACATCAAGTATGCCTTGCAACTAATTGTTGTTTTATCTAAAGTTAGCTATTACCCAATGACCATTGTTCTTGCCTGGTTCCCTGCTACCTTGTGTCATACATATTCAGGTGAGCCAACCACTACAGAGCCAAAAGGGGTGATGTTTCTAATTGTATGTCGCTTCCTCCACAGCTCTGATCAAATCCAGGGAGATGATGCCTGACCCTGCCCCCAAAGGACCTTCTAGGCTCAGACCTATTTAACCAGGAGACCTATGGAGAGAGGTCGTCACTCTTGGATGTATACAATAAGAGACAGAACAATGAATGCACTGTAAAGTGCCCCAACATTGTTTTTCTTTTGCTTTATTAATATTTGAGCCAAAGTAGGCTGCTTTCTGTTATTAAATGGGGTTAATACGGCCCGACACCCCAAATCCTTGCACCCATGTCTCAGGAGTTTCTTCACATTTGTAAGAAGTGGAATTTTAAAAATAAACAAATGGGTGGCAGTTTATGCAAAGACATTAGATGCATTTACCCACTTTCTACTTTCAGGATTATAAAAGGCAATAAATGCAGCCACCCACACACGCACGCACACACACACACACACACATCACTCTGTGAAGACAACTAAACAGAAAGACCTTGGAAGAAATCCATATACGTACAAGGAAACTGTGAACACTAAACACAGAAGGCACTTCATTTATTCATTCATCTTCCACCACTTATCCAGGAGCGGATCGCAGGGTAAAAATTTGTAGCAGTGAGGCACATACTTTTCCCCTGCCAAACTTGCCAACTCATAACTGTAGGATCCCAAGACATTCCCAGGCCATCCTGGAGTGATAATCTTCCCAACAAGCCCTAGATCTTCCCTGGGGTCTCCTCCCATCTGGTGAAGTTGGTAAAACCTCCATAGGGAGGCGTCCACATCAAATTCCCAAATCACCTCAATTGGCTCTTCTCGATGCGGGGAGTCAGAGGCTCAACTTGGAAGCTCTTCTGGATGTCTGTGCTTCTCACGCTGTCTCTAAGGGATAGCCCTGCCACACTGCAGAGAAAGCTCATATTGGCTGCTTGTACAGGTGATCTCATCTTTTTTATCATTATCCCAATCTCATGACCATAGATGAGGGTAAGAATGAAGCTCTAATGGTAATCCCAGAGCTGTGCCTTCTGGCTCAGCTCCTCCTTCACTACAAATCAGTATAGTGACCACATAACTGCACTCAATGCCCCAATCTATCTGTCTATTTCACCATCCCTTTTCACCTCATTTGACAGTAAGAACCAAAGATACTTAAGCTTCTCCACTTGAGGATATTGCCAATACATGAAATAGAAAAGCAGGCCAGAAGTGTAACATAACTCTGGACAAAAGTTACATGCAACGATCTTTAAGGTTAATAACTAAACCAAATGGCCAGAGGATCAGAAGCTTGATGACTCTGAAAGTGTTAATGTTTCATTATTAAATACTTTAACACAATGCCTGGGCAACAGATGTGCCACTCGTTTCATTTGAAACACATGTTTACATCTAACATGGAAAACTATCAGGCACACACAGAATGATTCAGCCTGAAACTAAATTGCAAAAAAAACTTTTTTATAATTGCTATGCTTATGTTTATTTAAGTTTTAATAACCAAAGTAATGTTACATTTTTTTTTTTTATAAACTTAACGGTGCTCAAAACATATTAGTCTGAAAGGTAACAAACTAACATTTAATTCAGCACTACGTTTTCTTTTTCACTTTTTTCACTTGTGATCAGGTCATGTCAGGATTTATGTGCAATTGATTGAATAAAACAATGAAAATAAGATCATGAAAAATGGAAGAATAGCAGACAGTTACAGTATGTATCGAGACACACTTTAGTCTGTAAGCAGAGTTTTGCAGACTCCTTGTTTGACAAAACAACGTCTGTTTTTGGCATAGACAGACTAACTGCATTATTCACCTACCAGTAGAACATGAACTGGTGGTATCCGTCAATAAGGGCGCGCACATAAAGGCGATCTTCAAAAGGGCGACCTCAATTGAGCGCCGAATAAAGGCACGTGTAAATAAGGGCAAGCTTCAAAAGGACGACCTCAATTGAGCGCCGAATAACTGCACGCATAAATAAAGGAGTGCTTCAAAAGGGTGACGTCAATTGGGCGCAGCGAATAAAGGCAAACGCAACAAAATTATTACAGAAAATTTATTAGATAATGGCAATGTGAAAGCAAGAATATTAAAACATCCAATTAATTAATGCATGAACTTCTAACGAACTATTTCTAAAGCTCTCTATATTTCGTTGTTTTCAAAATTACAGAAAATTAGATTAAGGCAATGACTGAATGTATAAAAAGGTGAAAGCAAGTTACACTTGAAGCTGTAGATTATGTGCAATGCCACGTAGATATTCAAGATGCGGTCTATTAGCATAATCAAGGACAATTAATTTAATTTATTCGGCGCTCAATTGAGGTCGTCCTTTTGAAGCTCGCCTTTATTTACGCGCGCCTTTATTCGGCACTCAATTGAGGTTGCCCTTTTGAAGATCGCTTTTATTTATGTGCGCTTTTATTCTCCACGCCCAATTGAGGTCGCCCTTTTGAAGGTCGCCTTTTTGTGCGCGCCCTTATTGAATAGAACCGAACTGGTTTGTATCTTAAGACCTGAAATCTGAACTTCTAGCCTGATGCTTGTCATTTCCTTAATGTCTTCTTTAAATCTGCACAAATAATCTCCAAATGTGAGATTCTGCAACTATGCCTAAGCAGGTTCAAACCCTCTAAATAAACATGACCAAGCTGCATGAAACTGGAGACTCTCAACAGCATTTTGCTTGTACCAGTCATCCATGGGTTGCCAGTCTGTCAGCTCATTTTCTGATTCCATATTTCTCTCTCACCATTGAATTGTATTCTGTACTATTGCTCCAAATTGTGATATATTTGCACCAGTGATACAAAGAAATAATGTTTCATTGCACCTTAAGGTATAAAGAAAATAAGATGAATTAAATCTAAGCGCACTCTCACTCGGACTTTTTAATGGGTTATTTAGAGTCAACAGTTAACGTAACCACACAACTCCACACAGAAAGTAATCATAATGGGATATGAACCTTTGAGATGTGAGGCACTATACACTATGGCATTGTGATAATTTAGTAGACAAAAACAAATTAGGATAGAAAACATCTAGTGCTATTGATGAATCTCCATCTACTACTTTAAAGTATGACTGTCAGTTTACCAACAGTCATGCTGCTAAATTTAGACTTTTAACTCCACTAACTGCAAGTCTCAACTTGCAAAGCTAATGTTCCCCTTCCTTTTGGCCTACAACAGAAAAATCTGGAACGGCTATCTTAAAGTTATTTATTTATGACTGCCAGCAGGGAGACAGATTACAGTTAAACAATGAAGCTACAAGCCAATATTTCATAATCATCTATCATGCTGTGTGTGTAGTAGCTCAAATACTGCCTACCACTTTTGGGGAACAATGTCAGCCAAAAACCCCAAAAAACCAAAAAGAGCTTTGCTGTTCAATCCAAAGCAGGCTCGGTCTTTGTAAGATTCATCTAATGTTGTATCTAAAATACAAAATTTGTTCTGTTTAGCAGGATAACTGAATTCTAATCAGCATTCTAAAAAAGGTGGTTATCTTTGAAGAAAATAAATTAGTAGTAACTATGTAGCAATCTCAAAAGTGTACAAAATATTTAGTAAAATTGCAATCTGCCAAATAAAGCTGACCTGGTATAGATGCCAAGAAGAAAGGAGAGGCATCCTGGCTGGGATAAAGGAAGGATTCATACCTGGCCAGGAGGCTATAATGGAAGGAATGGACAAACAGGCTTACCAGGAGCATGTCATTCCTCTATAAGACAGGTGGCAATGGTCCTCAAGGCTGGACCAGTTTTAGACACCCACATGGTGGCATGGGATTTGGAGTCGTGAGGCAGCGGGTAACACTCTCTTGCAGGGCCAGACTGGGAAGCTTATTCAGGCCGGGAATCCCAAGTCTAACGTAGGCCACACAATATACAACAAACTCAAAAAACCAACACACACCATTTTGTCTTGGAATTTATATGAATGAAGAGACAATAGATTCAGCTTTTACACATACATTTCACTCTTAAATATTAGTCTCAAGACAACCTTTGATAAAGTGTGGAACAACACTTCATAAATGCACTTCATAAATAGGTAAACCATGTAGTTCTATCTGCAGTGGGTTGGCACCCTGCTCAGGATTGGTTCCTGCCTTGTGCCCTGTGTTGGCTGGGATTGGCTCCAGCAGACCCCCGTGACTCTGTGTTTGGATTCAGCGGGTTGGAAAATGGATGGATGGATGTACTGTAGTTCTATAATATTGATATCAAAACAAATGTGCAAAAAGCACTGAACCACAAAAAGTAGTTGTCAGTGGAATCCACAGTGCAGAGATTATGTTTGCAATTTCAACTATGAGTCTGGAATTTACACAGCCGAGCTGCTGTCCATGTCTGGATGGTGATGCTGAATGCTCTTCCACAAAGTTTGAAGTGTTGGTTGAAAAAGACCACTTTGAATTTCTTCAATTGGCAAAAGTTTTAAAAAATGTCTCAGTGCAACAGAATTGTGTCAAGCATTTTTAAAGAATGCACTTAGTAAACAAAAAATTATGAAACATTTCATGTAGCCTATTCAGTCACTGTGTCATCATAGGGCTAAGGTTTAACTGTCAGAGCGCGAGAGACACACTTTGAAAATATTAAAATACCAGTAACGGCGCACTGCACGATAACGTGAAGTGAATACACTTGACTTATAGTTTTCATCGTCTTTCTCTGTACGTTTATCATTCGTTTGCTCAGAGGTTGATGTGCTTGCTGCTTCCTGAGCAGCTCTTCTTTACTCCACCCTAGTGGGCCGCTGCTTCTCCTTTCGTCTGCATCTTTTCGCGTTAAAACTGATTAATTAGTTTTTGTGTTGCAGTTACTTAGTACGTTTTCTTTAATTTTTCACTTAATCTGGCACTTAAGTCTTCAATCTGCCTCAAGAATGATTAGCGAAGGTGGTAGAGAATGAGAATGGCACCCGCACACATGCGCTGCACGGCCGCCCTGCTGCACGCTGCCAAGAGTTAATTCTACAATAAAATAAAAAGAGTAATAAAATCATCACCCTGAAAGCGGATAGTAGACGTCACGTAGTATATGTGTAGCAAATTTCAAGTCAATAGGTGAAACGGTTTGTGAGTTACAAGTGATTTAAAATCCTGGACAGACAAACGAACAGCCATGGTAGTGTGTTATAGAAGAAGAAAGTAAAAACAAGACACGTTCATTAACAAAATTATCATGAAATAAAGAACAAAAGGTACATTTAATACACAGTAACAAATACCAAAACTCATACAACATCCAAATATAATTCAAAGTATAGTATAAACTCTTTATATATAACTTCAATCACAAAAGCACCAGACATGATCACCTCTCATCATTGCGCTCCTGTTTAACTGTCAGAGCACACAGAGCAATAACGCCTGCCCATTTTCCAGTACAATTACATTATATAATTTCACCATTAGTTTATTTCACTGGTTGCTCTGAATGCCAGGCCAAGCCAGGCAGCAGGCCACCGGCAAAGTTACCGCTGATTGCAAACGTCAGTCCAGCTCTACTCTCTTGGAGTTGTAAGAAGACAAATTGTATTTGTGCATGGTGGACAGTGTGGCTGGCGTTCCTGTAAAGGTGTTGGAGGTAAATAAAAACCTTTTAGCTGAACCAGAATTGTGTTTGGGTTTTATCGTGTTTGTGGTTTGGGGCTCAGTGACATCCCATTGTGGTTACACTGGAAACAAAAATGTCCATTTTTGAGTTTTTCATTCAAGTAGAAAATCTGCATGGTAATTAAATTAGTTAAAAGGAAAGTGCAGGTTCTATTATAAGGATTTTCAAAGTACATCATGGAGCTGGGGGTCAGCTAAAAAGAGAATGAAGTGAGGAATAAAGCTTTCGAATGGGGATAAGAGGAAAGGAAGAGAAGGATGCCAAGTAATTCACAAAAGGTTACATTATTTTGGAAAAAAGGCAGACTATAAATCAATGGAGATTGTGCTGACTTTAGGTGGTGTTAGTGGAGTTGTCTGTATAACTCTAGAAGCAACTCAGAGAAAGTTGAACAAGTTCCTCCCTGACCTTAAGTGAACATCCTACTACAACATATGCACAGGGCAATCGGAGAGTATTCAGATCTAGCAACTTAGGTTACAGTCCATTTTTCATTATTAATTAGCACATAGTACCCACTTGCGGATGCCGTACAAGCAGCAACCTTTTATAGAAGTTCCGTATTTCACACTGTTTTGTTTTTCTGAACTTAAAATTTAATAGTTACTTAACCCTATTTTAAATTACAATTTCTCTAGCTTGTAAATGATAGTAGCTATTAGAAATCTAACAAATTGGTTTTAAATTGATTTCAATTTACTGATGAACTGCAGTGCATGCAAACCCAGGAGCTTTCTTGTCATGACTGTATTTCAAACGGGATGCAAACTTGGATGGAGGGGATGGAGACCCGAATGCTACCTTATGTCTGCAACAGTTAGAGATACTCAGAAAATTAAAGCGAGATCTATTTAATACTCCCGTACTCGGCTTCTTGCACTGCGATCTCAAGCACCAAAACAGCTCAATTAGACTTTACCACAGGAGCTGCTTGTCCACAAACGGCAAGGGCAGCGTGCCAGTGCGAGAATAAAAGCAAGGCAAAAAGGTTTCAGAACTGGTGTACCATTCATTTTAATGGGAAATGTTAAATCGCTGTAAAATAAAATGGATGAACTTTCTGTTCTTATAGGTATCCATGGAGCATACAAGTATAGTGACATTGTGCTTTACAGAGAGCTGACTTAAACCTGACATACCTGACACTGCTTTAATGCTGGATGGATTTCATCTTATTCAAGCAGACAGAGACCCAGTGGTGGGTGGAAAAAAATAATTAGGGGGCTGGTCACCTATGTGAATGAGGAATGGTGTAAGAGAGCATTTTACAGTTAAAACTACAGGTTGTAACTCAGACACTGAAATTCTGGCTGTTGGAATTCATCCATTTATTTTGCTCAGGGAGATAAATTACATCATTCTAATTAATGTTTATATTCCTCCCTCCGCAAATGGGGACTGGAATGATTAATTCTGTCACCAACACTTGTCACTTTGGAGCAAACAATGCCAAATTTCCATCAGTTTGTGGCTGGTTCCACTCAAGGAAATAACATGTTGGACCTGCTGTACTCAAATGTTAAAGATGCCTTTATACAAATCTGACCACAACCTGATCTATCTTATTCCCAGCTACAAACCTGTTATTGAACAGCAACCTGTTACCACCAGAACAGTGAGGAAGTGAAGCCTAGAGGATGAAATGACGCTGAAAGACTGCTTCCAAATGACAGACTGGGAAATAACATGCAAGTCAAATTGGGGCAAAATCTGTTACTGCATCACAGACTATGATAACTAATGTGTCGGCAAGGTGGTCCCACAAAGACAGTGTGTTGCTTTCCAAACAACAATCCCTGGACTACTAAGGAACTACAATGTCTCCTAAATGAGAAGAAGCTCTGAAGGACATACAGCCTGTGCTAAAGAAAAGGCTGAGTGAAGGAAAGGTAGCGTAAACAGCTAAAATAGAAAACAGACTCCCTCAGAATAATACGAATGACGTCAGGAATTGATAGGAGTGACACCAGACATCATTGAAATGAGCCGATCTTCCACAGCAACAGCTACTCCCTTAGTATGACAGCCTTCAGAGCGACCAGCCCAATAAATGGTGTACCCCACTACAGAGATCTAGCCAGTTTCAGGTCTGCACACCTCAGAGAGTGCCACCGCTGAAATGCAGAGTTTACGAAGCTCCTCTGACAGCAAAGGAAGGTGATCATCAT
Organism: Erpetoichthys calabaricus; assembly: GCF_900747795.2. Taxonomy (NCBI): domain Eukaryota; kingdom Metazoa; phylum Chordata; class Cladistia; order Polypteriformes; family Polypteridae; genus Erpetoichthys; species Erpetoichthys calabaricus. The sequence goes on from NC_041409.2 coordinate 53,883,564, forward strand.
GCCAGGGAGACAAGACATTCCATATGCCTGCCTGAATATGCCGCATCAAACTGGGACCCAGGCGCTGCCGTGCAGTGGGTGATGCCTCAGCACCATACCAGTTCTAATCCCCAACAGGCCTGACCCCATTGGTTCTCCGACGGATTTGACTCTTCTGAGGATGGGACTACTAAAGGCTTTCCCCAATCCTCTTCATAATGCGAGCAGCCTTCCTAAGGGCAGCTGCAGCACAGCTACTCCCACGGAGACCAGAAAAGAGGAGATAAAAGAGAGCAGAAGTGCCCAGTTTGTGTATTCTGACCACAGACATGTTGTTGCTACTCTGAAGATCCAGCTTAGGTCCAGTAGGCTGCCAGGGACTAGGAAAATTAGGCTGGACCTGGGCAGACTTCAAGATCAGGCTGTTTCTGACGAGTTTGCACACAATTTTTGTGAGGAACTCACAGATTTGGGTGTGGCTTCTGATCCCAAGGTCATGTGGGAGACCTTCCATGACAAGACCCTGAAGTTTGCTAAGGGTTATGTTGGTGTTACCAGTGTTCCCAGAAGGAGGTGTTTCATCTTGCAGGGCACTCTGGATATCATCAAGAGGAGTCGCAGCGCACGGCTTGATGGCAACTCCAGTCTGTACCGGGAACTGAGACAGACAGCTGCAAGGGCTTTGAGGGAAGATAAGTAAGTGTTTGTAGGAGGAATCTGTGACCAAGTGACACACCATCTATGGTCTAGTGACCCACGTCCTGCTTAAAGAGGAATTGAAGCATTATACACATCCAAATCTGTTACTCAGAGAGTCGCAGTCAGTGCAGCTGATGGAACGGTCCTTACAGATGACACTGCAGTTGTGACCCACTGGGTTGGCTACTTTGAGCAGCTGTTTAAAGCTGATCCTCCAGCTAGGACATTGGACATCTCTGGGTCCACGGTTCTTTAAACTGATCTTCCTTCAGGCAGAACCACCCAATCTCATTGAGATTGTACAGATAGTGAACCAGCTGTAGGTAGGGAAGGATGCGGGGATCTGTGGTATCTGGGTTGAACTAATGGTTTATTTTTTATTAGTTGACAATGCAAAGTGAATGAACAGAAGAGGAATCTAAATCAAATCAATATTTAATATGACCATCCTTTGCCTTCAAAGCAGCATAAATTCTTCTAGGTACACTTGCTCACAGTTTTTGAAGGAACTCTGCGGGTAGGTTGTTCCAAAAATCTTGGAGAACCAACTACATGTCTTCTGTGGATGTACGCTGCCTCAAATCCTTCTGTCTCTTCATGTAATCCCAGACATACCTGATGTTGTTGAAATCAGGTCTTTGTGCCAGACACATCATCACTTCCAGGACTCCTTGCTCTTCTTTACGCTGAAGATAGTTCTTAATGACATTGGCTGTATGTTCAGGGTCATTGTCCTTCTGCAGAATGGTGTACCTGGGTCCCACAGGTTTCTGCCAGTTCTAAGCTGATGGCTCTGCTAGACATCTTCTGATTTCAAAGGGAAGTAAGCTTGATGTGCCTTTCATCTGCCGCACAAAGTGCTTCTTCAAAAATGCTTGAACAGCACATCTTGAGAGCCCAGTCTGCTTTGAAATCTTTGCCTGAGAGAGACCTTGCTGAAGTAGTATAACTACCTTGTGTCTTGTTGCTGTGCTCAATCTTGCTTGTGACATGAAACTGTCCTCCACAACTTCACCTTGGTAGCAAAACTTGGCTGTTCCTCGTGCCGTTTTAAGCATCCTACATAGCTGACTGTTTCAGTTATTGACTGTGTTTCAACCTACATATGAAAATGATGACCATTAGCACATGCTTGGTATAATTGGTTAATGATACACCTGACTATAATCTTACAAAATCTCTGACTGTGTGCAAGTGTATCTATAAGAATTGATGCTGGTTTGAAGGCAAAGGGTATTCACACCAAATATTGATTGAATTTAGATTTTTTCTTCTGTTAGCTCTCTTTGCATTTTGTAAATTGATAAAAATAAACAAACTGTCTTCAAATCTTGAAGGTCCCGGGGGACTCTTCTATGAACTCTGAACTTCAGTTTTTACCATAAATTTTCAATTGGACTCAAGTCAGGTGATTGACTGGGCCATTCTAGGAGCTTTATTTTCTTTTGTTTGGGATTATTGTCTTGCTGAAATGTCCATCCTGGTAGATGGCAGAAGATTTTTATCAAGAATGGCCTGGTACATTTCTCCATTCACCCTTCCTTCAATTATAAGAAGTCTGCCAGTACCGTATACTGAAAAACTGCACCATGCTATGATGTTCCCACCTCCAAACTTCACTGTTGGTATGGTGTTTTTGGGGTGATGTGCAGTGCTATTTCTCCTCCAAACATGGTGTGTGCAATGACATCCAAAGAGTTCAATTTTGGCCTCATCTGAACAGAATCTATTCTCCCAGTATTTTATTGGCTTGTCCAAATGTTGTGCAGTAAACTTTAAATGAACTTCAACATGCTTTCTCTTCAGCAGTGGAGTCTTGCGCGGTGAGCATGCATAGAGACCATGGCAGTTGAGTGCGTTACTCCTAGTTTTCTTTGAAACAACTGGATGCTTCTTGTGTGCCACCTTGGTAATGAGAAACCTTTTTATAGGCCATCAATTAGGACTAAACAAGCTGATATTCATTTGCATTGATAGGGAGCAGGATTCTTCATCTTCATCCGGCTGATACTTTTCCCTGTGTCATAACACTTTATTACACATAACTTAATTTATGGACTTATTTGTTTTGATTTCTTTGTATGTGTGGATTACTTGGCATCTTACTGACATCTGGTGAAAATTTCATGTCAATAGCTCCATTAGAAATGTGTTTACCAAGAAAAACATTGACACATTCAATACTTATTTTGTGTAAACCAGGGGCGCGTGCAGCCACCCAACCCTGACACACCCTTTATTTATAGCGGAGAGACACGTTTCTCACTCCCCAGATCACAGAGCAGCAATGTAGACAATGACAGCCTTTTCTTCCTTCCTTCTGCCAGTCCTTTTCACTTCCACTGCTCCTCAAAGGCTTCGTCCTTCTTCCTCTCAACTCTGGCCACTGAGTAGTGGCAGCTGGTCCTTTTTATAGGACACTCAGAAGGACTCCAGGTGTCCAACAACCTTCTTCCAGCAGCACTTCCAGATATAGTGGAAGTGCTTCCATACATGGCTCAGTACATGTCCAGGAGCCCCCTGGCGGTGGCCACGGACCCCAGAAGGGTTAAGCTTCCATGCTCCAAACCTGTGACCCCACTGCAAGCTAAGGGGGCTGCCCTCTATTGGTCCAGAAGAGATAATGTTCTCTATTACCTGGTTCTTCCATTGTGGAGGCGTCCTGGCCGGGTAAGGGCCCCGGCCATATGCCACAGATATATATGGGGGGAGGAACTGAACTGTCCCTATCAGTACCCAATCTGCATTACATACCGAGGAGCATAACAAGCTTCATCCAGCAGTGAAGACACAACACACAATGAATCTATGTAGAACTAGAAACTATTTTCGTAGTATAGCTTAAGCGTCTCTAATCTGAAATTCCTGAAACTAGAAGTGTTTCAGGTTTTGGATATTTTCTAACAAGTAAGCCCGCGATTCTCTAGAGAATCGTAAATCCAAGAATGGCAATCAGTTTCTGTTCCGTCCGATATTTGGATGGATGACATATCATGGAGGGTGGGTGCGTCTGGGGAAATGTCATTTAATTAAATAAGCATATCTGTACTAAGGCGGTTTTGTTTTGTGGAGACGTGATTCCGTTGCCTTTGCTAACACCGACTGCTGGCAGAGTGGAGCACAGCAAGTTTAGTTTACAGGTTGTGGTGTTCGTGTGCCAGCCACCGAGTCTGGGAAGCCGCTGGGTTTGAGTCTGTGAGCGTTATGTGATCTATATTACTGGCACAGTGGATTAGAGCAAGTGTAGTGTACAGGTTGTGTTGTGTGGGCACCACCTACTGGGCACCACCTACTGACTCTGGGAAGCTGCTGCGTTTGACTCTGGGGCGTGTGCCATGGCAGTACGTATGTGCCTCGGTGGGAAGCCGCTGCGTGATGAAATATCATGGAGGGTGGGTGCGTCCTGGGACAGTTCATTTCAACGCGGTTCTGTTATTGTCTTTCTTCATGCTGTCTCGTTTTTGTTTTTTTATGGCTGTGTCATCGTATTTGTGGTGGTGTGGGTGGTCGCGTCCATGCGGCTGTAGAACCTGGCGTGCACGCTTTACCTCAGGTTTAGTTCACAGGTCGTAGGCATGGTAAAGTTTCCATTTAATTCAATAACCCTATTTGAACTAAAGCGAAGCCGCTGCGTTTGAACTAAAATACGTTTGAACTAAAGCAAAGCCGCTGCGTTTGACTCTGGGGCGCAGCGCTGCAGTGCGCACGCGCTTCGGTGCATCCGCCGCGTCCACCGTGCATAAATTAACTGTCGTTTAGTAATATAGATTTTGGAAAATTTGCATATACATAACGAAATATCTTGGTAATTGTGAACCAAGTCTAAATAATAAATCTATTTATCCTTCATACATATCTTGAACACATAGCCCGATGTCAATTTTATACAAAATTTTTAATTATTTTGAGTTTGTGCACTGTAGCATCAACAGAATACCTGTATCAGCTGTTCAACAAAAGCAACAATAAACAAAAGCAGGCTTTCATTCTCCATCTACAATGCTGTATTTTGAGTAAAAGTTTGCTGTTCATAACCTGTTTTTTTTTTGTTTTTTTTAATAAACAGAGTGTCATGCAGCCTGTTACTGCACCACTCAATTCCCTCCGGTGCACCCATGGCTCCCAAATCTCCACCTATTAATCATCCATGTGTTGGTGCTAAAGAGTGCTTGAGACTTCACGGAGGGTTTGAAGAAATTGGTCGTAAACATTAAGTATCAACTCATGTGTTAATCACATCCTCTCATCAGTACAAAAAATTAAAGGGAACACTTGTCAGAGCCCATTTTGGATTTTGGGAGTGTGGATTAGGGATGCTCAACATGTATTCTCATTACAGTCAGCTAATCCAGAAAATAGTGTGTCATGGAATGGTACAAAGAGAGCACAGCATTAGGGTAAATCTAACATCTAGACATTTACAAGATTTAAACCAGTATCACTTATCTGCAGCTTAATAAAAAAAAAAAAATCACCAGGAAATTAGATTGAAAAGTACATCATCAGCACACAGCACTGGGATCCTTTTGTGATTCACTGTGCCTTTAAATCAGTTTGAGATACAGTATGTCTGCATTTGTTTTTACCATTTGTGCTCCCTTTAAGATGAAGCTGATAAAAAAAGAAAAGATAAGGTCTCTGATTTGTGGAATATCTTCAAGCAACATAGCCTCCTACAATTGAGATTTTGTTTAAGTGTCCTGAGCTGACCTTGGTTGGAGTGTGTTATTGTTTAATCCTGCATAAGTCATTCAGACTCTTGGACTCGTTTTCTGTGTCTGCGCCAAGAACAATATTTCTTCCACTCGCTGATCAGCCCTTGCTTTCTGGTTCTTTGTGACAATTACAACTCCATGCATGAGGAACTTACATTTAAAACACTTGCCTATTCAGGTACAGTAAGAAAATGAATAAAAAAATAAGTTTTCCTTAGGCAGGGTATTTGTATAAAGTCTGTTTGTGTTTAAAAGGACAGAATTATCTGCCTGTATCTGTACAGTAACACTTCTTTAGCTTAAATGTTCAAATAGCATCTGAAAAAAATGTGCCTTGTGTCTAAGGCACTAAAGAAATTATATTCCAACCCTTCCTCTGTGCCGTGCAATGCCCTAGCTAGTCTGTGTTTTTGTTTTTTTTTACTACAATGTTTGGCTTTATTGTACTGCTCAGTATACAGTTACATAATTTCCTGTTTATTTCATAATTCCTTACGTCTTGCTGTATCCCTTTTACTTACATTGAATGAAAAGCAGTTCATATCTTGTTTGCAATAATTAGAGAGCATTTTTAATATTTTAATAGAAACATAATATTAATAATATTAGTATTATCTACAATTAGGTCCATAAATATTTGGACAGAGACAACTTTTTTCTAATTTTGATTCTGTACATTACCACAATGAATTTTAAATGAAACAACTCCGATGCAGTTGAAGTGCAGACTTTCAACTTTAATTCAGCGGGGTGAACAAAACGATTGCATAAAAATGTGAGGCAACTAAAGCATTTTTTTAACACAATTCCTTCATTTCAGGGCTCAAAAGTAATTAGACAAATTAAATAACTGGAAATAAAACGTTCATTTCTAATACTTGGTTGAAAACCCTTTGCTGGCAATGACAGCCTGAAGTCTTGAACTCATGGACATCACCAGATGCTGGGTTTCCTCCTTTTTAATGCTCTGCCAGGCCTTTACTGCAGCGGCTTTCAGTTGCTGTCGCATGGGAGTGCCCCAAAGACCAGCAGGGAATCATGGACAATGGAGTTTTTATTCCTAACCCTGCTGGACACCGTGGGGCCCACCAGGGTACGCTGCAGGGAGGCCCAAGGACTTATATGTGTCCTATAACCCGGAAGTACGTCATGATCATATGAACGGAAGGAACGACGTGCTTCCGGGTTGAAGTAAAGGACTTTTAATCTGACCCGGAAGTGATAAGGGCTCATGGACTGCTGGGCTGGAGCCACTTCCGGGTCAGGGGATATAAAAGGACCTTGGGAAAACACAAACGCTGAGCTGAGCTGGGAGGAAGGGTGGCGAAGTGTCTGGGAGAGGAGGAGTGATTATTATTCTTGATTATTGATTATAGTGTATTTGTATGTGTAGTGTGGAGTGGAGGGTGCTTTGTGCACAGTATTATTATAAAGGAGTTTGGAGTTGTATCTGAGGGTTCAAGGGAGCTCTAGCGCCCCCTACTGCTATATATATATATATATATATATATATATATATATATATATATATATATATATATATATATATATATATATATACACTAATAAAAGGCAAAGCCCTCACTGACTCACTGACTGACTGATTGACTGACTGACTGACTCATCACTAATTCTCCAACTTCCCGTGTAGGTGGATGGCTGACTTTGTAACGGATTAAAAATTGCTGTAGCGAGAAACTTTTAAGTGCCGGGTCTTAGCTAACATTAAATAAAGCCGTGGACATCGCAACATCACACAAGAAAGCGGCTCACGTGAACTGACTGAACGCAATACGTCGGAAACAAAGCACCATGTAAACCTAAAGTTTAAATTAAGTTCATAGACCTACAAAAGGTTGCCATTGATTTGAGGCAAGATTACTTTTCTCCTGTACAACTATACGTTGCATTCTCAAGAGTGTGCTTGCACAGCTTGGTCATATTACAACCGGAGTGCTGAACTGACAATGTGGTATACAAAGAGAACTATAATAATCGTAATATGTATATACAGTAATCCCTCCTCCATCGTGGGGGTTGCGTTCCAGAGCCACCCGCGAAATAAGAAAATCCGCGAAGTAGAAACCATATGTTTATATGGTTATTTTTATATTGTCATGCTTGGGACACAGATTTGCGCAGAAACACAGGAGGTTGTAGAGAGACAGGAACGTTATTCAAACACTGCAAACAAACATTTGTCTCTTTTTCAAAAGTTTAAACTGTGCTCCATGACAAGACAGAGATGACAGTTCTGTCTCACAATTAAAAGAATGCAAACATATCTTCCTCTTCAAAGGAGCAAACAAATCAATAGGGCTGTTTGGCTTTTTAAGTATGCGAAGCACCGCGGCACAAAGTTGTTGAAGGTGGCAGCTCACACCCCCTCCGTCAGGAGCAGACAGAGAGAGAGAGAGAGAGAGAGAGACAGATAAAAAAATCAATACGTGCCCTTCGTGCTTTTAAGTATGCGAAGCACCGGGCAGCATGTCGCTTCACGAAGCAGCTGCACAGAAGGTAGCCAACGTGAACATAATCTTTCAGCATTTTTAGACGAGCGTCCGTAACGTCTAGGTGTGCGAACAGCCCCCCTGCTCAATCCCCCTACGTCAGGATCAGAAAAAGTCAGCGCAAGAGAGAGAGAGAGAGAGAGAGAGAGAGAGAGAGAAAAGTAAGCTGGGTAGCTTCTCAGCCATCTGCCAATAGCGTCCCTTGTATGAAATCAACTGGGCAAACCAACTGAGGAAGCATGTACCAGAAATTAAAAGACCCATTGTCCGCAGAAACCCGCGAAGCAGCGAAAAATCCGCGTTATATATTTAAATATGCTTACATATAAAATCCGTGATGGAGTGAAGCCGCGAAAGGCGAAGCGCGATATAGCGAGGGATCACTGTATATATATATATATATATATATATATATATATATATATATATATATATATGTAGATATGCATATATATGTGTATATATATATAGATATGTATATATATCTATACTAATTAATAAAAGGCAAAGCCCTCACTGACTCACTGACTGACTGACTGACTCACTCACTCATCACTAATTGTCCAACTTCCCGTGTAGGTGGAAGGCTAAAATTTGGCAGGCTGATTCCTTATAGCTTACTTACAAAAGTTAGGCAGGTTTCATTTCGAAATTCAACGCGTAATGGTCATAACTGGAACCTCTTTTTTGACAATATACTGTAATGGACGGCAGCTTGATGGCCGTGGGAGGCAGAGTTGAGTGTCATGTCATCACGCCTCCCACGTAATCACGTGAAAAGACTGTGAATGAAGTAGGGAGAAATGAAGTAAGAGCCGCAAACAGTGAAGAACAAAAAATTCATTAAACAATTGAGAACGGAGCGAGTGAAGCATACAAGCATGTTCATAAGGGAAACAAAGCACGGTGTAAAACGTAAGTTTAAATT